>NC_059198.1:39479604-39779604 GCF_020615455.1 Coregonus clupeaformis | reverse complement strand
TGCAAACTGGTTGTAGTTATACACGTGCCACATTCAACCAGATAGCAAGTCGAACATTTCTGAATCCCGACTAGCATCTGAACGTGGCATAAATATGATTGACACCCTTTCAAAATGGGAGGGTTTGAGTGGTAAGGCTAAAGCAACCGATTGTAGATGAATGTCGAGGAGTGAAGTTGGGGGAGGTTTTTCAACAGCAAGGCTCGAAATAAACATGTCTCCAACCCCCATATCATACACTCACAAACTGAAATCATACAATATGTGTGCACATTGTACAATCAATTAGTGAGAGAGAGCCTCAAACATCACATTCATTTGTATATATCCACTGTATACATGAATCACAGCAAAGTTGGTTCATGTTTCAGTCACATCTTTGGTCACATTCACGTGAGTAAAAATAAAGAAAAAATAATGATTTGTTGACAATAGAGCCTCCCACAATGCAGGCAATGGCTGCAGAATAACGTTGAAGAGCAACTGCAGAAACTTGCAGTAGGCAAATCTGACAATTTTTATCCCCATAATGCAACAGACTTTGAAAGGTGGTGACTGACCAGGGCCGGATTACCGAAGTGGCACGCAGGGCACCCTGTTAGCATATGACAGCAAAATTAGTAGAATTGCAGGAAATTTGCTTTAAAACTGCAAAATTGTCTCTCAGCCTCATGGCAAAATATGTAGAATAACAGGAAATTAGCTTTGAAACTGCAAAATGTTCTCTCAGCCTAATGGCAAAATGTGAACAAAAGCATGAGATGAACTTTAAAACAGCAACAAAAACATTATCTGCCCCATGGCAAAAAGTGTAGAATTGCAGGAAATTTGCTTTAAAACGGCAACATTTTCTCTTAGCCTTATGACAAAATGTGTAGAATAGTATTATAAAACTGCACATTTCTCTCTCTGCACCATGGGGTGGGGCCCAAATGCAGTAGTCGGACCATGTCACCGACTTGACAAAAGTGATCTGCTGGAATGCACCCAATAACTTAAAAGTCACATGAGCTCTGTTAAAAGTCTACAATGAATTGTGAAACCCTACAATGAAAGGACTGTCATTAATTGATGAAAAACAACTGATAGTGGGACCTTATTTTCAGTGAATGTATTGTGACACATTAGGCCTGAATGAACTACTTTTCATAAATGTAGGCCTAATGCAGACAAGAATATCCTCAGTCAGAGATATGCCTAATATGAGTTGAATTTGAGTGTTTGTAAGGAGTTTTAGACTGACATATTTTCAGAATGGAGCACTATAGCCAACTAGGCCTACTGCCAAAAAAGAATAGGTCTATCAAGTACCTAAGTAAGTGAAATATGTAATAACTGTCCTGGTGAATCGACTACAGTAGTAGGCTCACAGCCAATGTCAGTGGAAAACGTTTTAGTTTGCATCGGATATAGTCCCTTTAAATTGTATAATTTCAGCCACAAGATGGCGCAAGAGGATCAGTTAAGATTTATGCCTGTTGACGTCTGTGTCCAGATTGGGCCAAATCTGAGATGGCTATCATTATGAAGGATTTTAGGTTGAGACGAAAGGGTTAATTTGAAAGCAGAAGATGTGTTCGATTCCACTATAGCGAATAATTCACGTTTATGTATAGGTTCTTGATATAGCCTAAAGGTAATCTTTGCATATAGACTATTTTATAAAACAAAATTACCCTTGCAGTGATCTGAAAACTCATGTTGCGAACTGCACTGCACAGACCTGGTAGGCTTTTGGCTTACTTTCTTCTTGTATTTCCATTTCAATACATTTGGTTTCAATTACAGTTGAATGTGAAGCTTTTTTGCCTTTCTGCAGTGCTCTTCTTTCTCTTAGTGCTTGATGGCGCCAGACCACAACTTATTATTCTGGGGATCATCATTTGAAAACAACGATTGTTTCATCACTTGAAACGCATAGGGTAGGCCTACACGACTATAAATCCATAATTCATAACATTATGTGAGAGGCCTCTCTATAGATTTGCGGAGGAATATAATATAGGCAAATCCTGTGTAAATGATGTTTTACTCCTGGATAATGGTAAATACCTTGCAGCGGAGTGATTTTATAGTGCTTCAAACCATTTGATTTTTCTTTACTTAGCTATAAGGCTTAGCGTTTCATCACTCCTAACTTGTTAAATAATGAATAAAGTAATGCGCCAAAGTTTGGATAAATAAGAATTACGCACAAAATAAGAATTACACACGAGGATGAGTTTCTCTCGCCTATGTAATATTCTATGGCATGTCATGTTGTGAAGTAGACAATTTCTTTAGCATAGGACTAATAATTCAGTAAACATCTGAAATACTACTACTCCTACTACTCCTACTACTACTACTAATAATAATAATACATTTTAGATGTTATTGGCAAAATGTATTGCGCATTATCCTTGCTAAACTGTGAGATATATCAATGCCCAAAAGGTGCAACCAGTCGTTTCAGTATCGTTGCCTATTAAACATCTTGTACGGTTTTATGATGCTTAACTGAAATTGTGCCGGGGGCTCGTGGCAGTGGTGGAAGTGGTTGAAACCAAGCCTTAGACAAACAGGTTGAATATTCACATGGAAACGTATCCTGTCCAAAACTCCTTAACACACTTGCAGCGTTCCCTGTGCACAGTATTGCAGTAGGCTACACCTTGTTGCTCTGAATATATGTTTTAGATTGTTCTATTTTATCTGTATTCCTGCCTGCACTTTTATTCTTCTCAAATCGATGGTCTTTGAAGTCAAACATTGAGGGAATATTAAAGTATACAAGGTTATAGACCGCACAGTTGCCAATGATGGACTATAACACCACAGTCAAATGCAAGTCAAATACAAAAAATGTAATCTAAAATATTTCAATATTTGCATTACAAATTGTGTGACTGTATTTCAACTGAGCTGTGTTTTCTTCGGAAAAGGCCTGTTGTTTAAAATAGGCTATATATCTAGACTACATAGCTTATAATTCACTGTTGAATTTGAAATGGAATAATTGTCGTTATGGTTTATTTGTCATATTTATATCAACTAAATAATATACCATAACTCAAGCCAGATATATCTTTCCATTCTGCAATTGACAGTGCAATACAACCATGTTGTTGAACGCCCTATAGGTAGAGTCGACATGTGTCCGGTTAGAATTTGAAAGAAAATACCTTTTGGACCATCATTACCATTAACACCTCGGTGCGCGCACGTGTTGCTCTTTGTTTTTGTGTGTGCCTGGTGAAGATCTGAGCTCATTCATTTCTGGCCTGAAGCGTCTTCATAAGTATGTATTAGAAATAAACAGATGATAAATAAACCATGACCCCAATACTGGTAGATTGTGTATAAGTAATGATGTTACAGTTAACCTTCAGATTTTATCTTGACAGTTTCATTTTTTATGTGAATAAATATTTTACAATTAACAGATATAGCCGACTTATTGGCATGATGTTGATATTCAATAAGATATAGATGTTTCATTTACTTTTGTATTTTACATATATAATTGGTAAAACTCCATACAAATTATATTGTTGTATTCAAAACAGTTAGCCCATGGAAAAAAGTTTTTAGCGATTTTGTGCGAAAGTTTCATCCACACACCCCATACACCTTTCTCCCAAATGTTAATTTACAAGTGAACGCAGTGTGCCCCAAAAGCATATTCACAAAAGAGCATTACCTCTACTTCAGGTAGGTTTACACATCCGGTCTATTGCGCATGTGCCACCAGGTGGCCCAGAGGGTTTTTATGGCCAGGTGAGGTGATCTCGTTCACCACAGGTAAAAGCAAAATTGGCTTATGGACCCGAAGCCTCATTGAGATAACACGACGTGTGATCTACCATATCCAGGCGAAGAAAAAATGATGTCAATAATGGGCAAAATGGGGGATTGGCAGGTATGTGCTGTTTATTTCAAGACAAAGAACGTGTAGGCTACTAACTAGCCTACAGGAGTGTAATATATGTCGAATATATGGCCACAATTGGGAAATGCATTACCATCAACTTTTCATTGTAGAATTAGTAGCCTAGCACTATATTTAGCCTAAATATTATAAAGTTATTCAATAGTTTTAATTATTTTTACTATGACAGTGTTATTTTTCCTCGCAAACGTTGATAATGTTCATATTTACGCCTGATTAACAAAAGCGCATTGGCTCTAGTAATAACTTGGGGAAAGTAGGTTTAACTTGATGCATAGAAGGCTATATCACTTTATATATCATGCAATTTAAGACTATAGAAAACCGTTCCTTATATAGAAACAAATAATAGCCTATAGAGTATGGGATGTGTAAACAGTAAACATCTTTTAGGATGTAACACGTATTGTTTTGCTATAGGCTAGTGTTTATTGAAATGTGAATAAAATCAATAAAAATAGCACAAATCAGACATGCTCCAACTTATCATTTTAGATGTTAATTCGTCTCTGAGATGATAAATGGCATATCATACTAAAGTTATAGCTCGCCCAGAAGTTGTGGTTCTTGTCATCTAAAAATTCAAAACAAATCTCTCCGATGTAGGCCTATTACTGTGGATATGCATGTTGGCCTAATGTAAATGTTTTTTAAAGAATAATTGAATGTAGATTTTAAAACAGAACTTTCTAACGCAGTGAAACTGTGGTCGGTGAAACAATCCAAGCCATGGTGAGATTGAGCATTTTGGTTTCACTCTCCAAAAGCACACCACCTCTAAAATCCACACAGCAGCATATAGAAACACATACAGACCCACACACCCCACGATTTATTTTTTTAAGGCACCTTTACCCCGCTGATAGTTGTTATTGTGATCTAGTTTCATTGGCCCTCTCATTAATAACAACCGGTGGTAAAGGTACCCCACCAAAAATGTAAATCTGAACTAGGAGAGGCCAACGCCTAGGAGTTGGCGACCTGGTTCTTGACCCGCCCAAATACTTCAGACCTCATTGACATTAAACAAGCTATGTTGTTGTGTTAATTATTTACATTCCAAAAACGGCGCTCTTATATGTCGTGAATGGAGCTGTATACCCACTTTAGAGTGTTTCTGCTTTTGCATGACAGTGACAGAATAGCTTTTCATGGTCTCAACTCTCAATATGTCTAAAACAACAGTTTACGAAAATCAGGTTGGCAACAAAGTATTAAGAGAACAGGAGATAGAGTATTTGCGTGTGGCACGCTCTTCAGAGCAAGTTAAATATTCTAAAATTTAAGCACAGACAGATTATACCATAGGCCTATGTAGGGTGTGAGATTATGGAACTTGTTTTTATGAAGCTGTTACATAAACAGTTGTTTTTATGAAACCACATTTCCTTAAACAAATATGCACGAAAAAGGAAGCAAATTAATACATAACATGTATTATCTAATTATTTGTTTTATCATAGCCATCAAATGAACGTTCACACCCCTAGGTGCAGGGTGGGTTGTTGCCTTTTTGTCATAGAGAATGCATATAAAATGTACGCTCAGATCGTACTGTATATTCTCATTGAATGTGGGAGAAGTAAATACAATTGAAGTCTCGCTACAGTGTTACCTGTGTTGTCCATTGGTGTTGGGCAGATGGGAATCAAGCGGCTGTTGATATGCTAATGAGGGAATGCGAATGTTATTACAGTGGTGCGCGAGCCTTTTACTTCCACCATTAGAGGGAGATCTCCGAGCGCAGACAGCCAAGCTCAACTAAAATACTTTCAGCTAGAGCACAATTCACTGTGTAAAACAAGGAAAGGCGCTCTCAATACCCACCACAACCCATGAAAATGCTTTGGAAATTAACTGATAATATAAAATATGAAGATTGCGAGGTAAGAGGCTCATATTTGATTTATTGCTGTTTTCATGTCATTAATGGGGTATACTGCTTTATTTTTATTTTGTCCAAATCTCTAATTGTTTTGACAGTTGTCTGGGAACATATTTAATTCATTGAAGGATATACAGATGCATACTGGTTTATTTAATATGTTAGATATTTTGATATGGAGTTGGAGTATGGAGTAATGCCATTTTTAATTGTGTAGAAACATTTTACACTGTTTCAATATTAACAGTGCAAATAAAGTAATAGTAATAATAATAATACATTTTCACATCAATAAATTAATGTAATCAATGGCAAACCCATAGAAAAACAGGCAATAAAAGAGAATAAAATATTTATATAATTTAAAACGTAATTGTATAAAATAGGATTTATCAAAACGCACTGCATAACATGTTAATATACATAGAAACATGTTAAATGTACACATAATGTAAGAGCATGTACTCAGGGAGACATACCCAAAATGCATTTGCTGACTGTATCATAGAAAAATAAGTATGTTTAAAATAATGTGTTTAAATGTATACAAATAATGTGATGCCTATCCCTTACATTCTTATGAAATAAATCGGTGCATTTCTAGCCCTTAGCGTGTGTGTGCACTGCACACGCTGAGTAATTGTTATTATAGCATAGAAAGTTTGGCAGTCATATCAGGGAGTTGTTTAGGAGTGGTGCAGCCAGTTGAACGTGTTTTAACCGCGTCTGGAGAATAGGCATGCAAAGAGCAGGGAAGAAACGCTGGGCTGGGTTTCGCTGCCCGTGTTTGAATTTGTGATTCTCTCATTCAAGTTTAGTTTACTGGTAGGCTAATAGACCAGTTTCTGTTTTATCGAAATCAGTGTTAACTACAGTGTTTTCATAATGGTTACTCTTACGCTGTTTTGTCAAAATGGTCTCGTGCAAATAGGTTAGAAGTGGGAAGTGGATGTGTTAAGCGTGCGGGGTGCGTATCCGTATGATAATTTTGGAATAATTTGCTCCGAGTGAAAGTTAGCTCGGCTGACGTAGTTTGAATTCGAATAACCGTGGATTAATTCATTCGAGAGACACGGGAAGGGCCATGGAACGCGAGGCGTCGGAATCTGAAGTCAAAAACAAAGGGACAGGGCGAGCAGACAACCGCCCTCTGAACAGTAAAAATGCGCCAGCCGAGATGCCCTCAGCGTTTGCTGGATTTTCACACGAATCAGAGGTGCACATTGTTTCCTTCCATGGCTCTTCCTCTATCTCTGGTCCCCCTTCATTCTGTCTTTCTTTCACTTGTGCTTGCCTTCGAACCTTTTAAAATGTTCCCCCCTCTCTCTGATTCGTCAGACGCAAGAGAATGTCCCTCTTTTTGTCTCCCTCTCTCTCTCTCCCCTCCTCACTCACTCCCTCTTTCTCTCTCCATCTCTGATTAGATAGATATACTGATTCCTCATTCAATGGACGTCATTTAGTACAGACTCTGCCTTGAGTTGCTTCCTCGCTTCACGCTCGATTTCCGACCATTCTTCCCTTATTAAGAATTCGTGTAATATTAATAGTCATGAATATCTGCTATTAGGAGTCCAAGGAAAGAAGCAGCTCTTTGCTAATATGAGCTCAGTCGAGGGAACAGCACAGTGATAGAGCCAGAAGACGGAACAGGGATACAAGAAACTTTAAACATAAATCCGCAAGACCAAACATTGCATTTTAGAATCGAATGAAGGGCAGTGGGAATTTAACCAAATTCTGATGGATTATCGTTCTTCGGTGGTGCTTATCTGAACGTTGGGCTCCGTGATCTTTCAATAGTGTTGTTGCTGGCATTATTTTGTTTGCTCGTAAATTTTCGTTGTTTTATCAACGTTTTTCTTCTGAAAATTCTCTTTTGAATCGCTTGAAAATCTTCGCAGATGTTAGTGCACAGCTTTTCCGCGATGGTAAGTTGGACTCTGTGGCAAAGACTGAGTTATAACCTACTTCGTGCAGCATTCAGACTCCGATTATTGCCTTTTTTAATCAAATCGTTTTGCTAAGCTATCATACAAAAAATAAAAAGAATACAAGATTGCTCTCACATTTTATTTCAGTAGGCCTATCGAAATATTTCAACTGTATTCATTTTTCCTCCCGAAAATGATCAAATAGGCCTACGGCGGGTGTGTTATTAGCCTACAGTAATTATCACTGTTATCATTGTTAGCATTATTATTATTATTATTATTATTAGTAGTAGTATTATTATTATTAGGCTATTATTGCTGCGTTCAACAGAGAACTGCTGTTGATTTTATTTCAACCAACGACTTTGAATAGACATGCAATTATGGTAGGTGACAGTCCATAAAAGCCCCTGTGAAAACGGGTAAAATGGAGGGTTGGTGTATAGGTTTAATTTCTCCGATTCTTTTTTCCTGCAGGATCGTCACGATACCAGCAATGGGACAGCCAGGCTACCTCAGCTGGGAGGCGTGGGCCAGTCTCCATATAGCGCCCCTCCACTCTCCCATACCCCAAACTCCGACTTCCAGCCACCGTACTTTCCTCCGCCCTACCAGCCAATCTACCCCCAGTCCCAGGACCCATACTCGCACGTCAACGACCCCTACTCCCTCAACTCTCTGCACGCTCAGCCTCAGCCACAGCACCCTGGCTGGCCGGGCCAGAGGCAAAGTCAGGAGAGCAGTTTGCTGCACCAGCACCGCGGCTTGCCCCATCAGCTCTGTAGGGAGTACCGGAGAGAAGTGCTCCTGCCGTCGGGCCACGGAATCGATACGGGACTCTCAGATTCTATCCCAATCCATGGAATACCTCACTCTTTAGAAGATGTTCAGGTAATTCAGCATTATTTGGTAATTATATTATTATTACTATTACATTTTTACTATTACATTATTGTTGTTGTTGTTATTATAATAATAATTGTTGTTGTTATTATTTTCTTATTATTGTTTTGAAATTATTATTAGGCCTACACACGTAGCCTTCTATAGCCTAAGTGTTTGCTGCAGTAAATTAGCAGCTCTGTATGAAATGTCATGGCCTACATTTAATGACTCAGTGCATGGCATGCAATTTTATAAATGCAGAAATGGTCAAAGATTATGGCCATAACCATTGCATTTAATTGACAGAGGCCTTTTTATGTAAATGTTCCAACATACATTTTATTTTACAAACGGCTCTCGAGTGAAACATTGTATAAAAGCCTATTTGCATGGATTATTCAGTCTAGATTCTCGAGCTGTGTTGAAACTTTATTAGCCGTATTATTTTGTTGACCCCCTCCCTCCACTGAAAAGATGCATAGTGTTATAAACACTTGCCCTAAACAAACAGATCAAAGCTGAAGCTCTGAGAACTATAATTTGATCTGCAACCCCTCTCACAAAATGGATGGTATGCCGCGCTTGTTGATTAATATTCCCTGTCATTTTTGGACATGATTCTGGATATCCTCCCTTCATCTTTAATTTAATTGTTCTCATTGAAAAGACTCAAGCGCCGATATGAGCGGGAGGCTGAGAGCAATAATAAAATGTCCACTCGGGAGTTTTGCACATGCAGGCACACTATGAGCACCATTTTTTTTAGATGAATTTCCATCGCTCAGCAGATAATACGAATAAATCGAATAAGTAAATGCCTATAGCAATGACGCGTTTTGGTTTTTTTCTAAAACAAATGCTTAATCCCCAATTAGCGTGCACGATGTGTAATACACCTTTATTCCGAATACAATTTGGATTCATAGTTCTTCGTAAGAATCCAAGCTGCGGTTGGAATGAGGTCACGATTATTGGGCGACAGAGCTTCATTATTTAAGTCTGATGTGCATGAGGCGCACTGCCTAACAGCTATAGCCAATATCACCCTCATTGAAAATAATAACAGGTATAGGCCCATAATATTTTTTGATTGTGGGCTACATGCCAGTCTTTTGCAAACAGCATGACATGTAAAATTAATTCCATTGTATTCTATATTAAATAGTGTATTTTGCATCTGTGTGTTGCAGCATGTTGAGGATCAAGGAATTCACATCCCAGACCAGACTGTAATTAAAAAAGGTAAGCAATTTCCTTCGAGATACCATGCATGTTTCCACAAGCTGCACATCACACCACACCACCACTCTGCTCCGCAGCTCGTGCGGTAGCCAGCGCACTGAACCAAGTGGATTAATGCGCAGTGTTTTTTATTACGTGAGCTCGAGTGCATCAAACTAACTGAATGCACCTTTTCATCAATGAATGCCAATGTCAGCATTTCAGAGTAGGCCTAGTCAGATGCGAATATGCCCTATATAGGCTATGCTGTTCAGGCTATTGGTTTTAATGTGTTGATGCATCTTTTCGCTAGATATCGTAAATATAGGCCCATTTGGGAGCAAATCTAAAATGGCAGTTGTTAATGCTCTATGTATTAAGTATCAGGATGATACCAGATCCTCCATCAAAGGTGGAAAAAATCTAGGCTGCAAAAATAGGAAAGGTCTTTAAACCATTTATAGAGTCTCATTCCATCAGTGTTTGGCTTCGGTTGATTATGGAAAATGCGTTCAGTGTTGCATTATCATATATGGGCCTAGCATAATTGTGTGTGAATTCAATTGTTTACTCCTATAAGACCATTTCGGGCGTGCTAGGCCTACTTCATGGTCAGGTTGAACGTTACTCCTCTCGCCATGTGGATACTTTTGTCAGTTCAAATTAGATGCGCAGGGGATAAATCTTGAGAGATGCTCTTTTCGCATCAACATGATAATTAGCTCTTATATTAGTAATCTCAAGAGTTCGTTTAACTCCTATCGTCTCTATTAGCCTCCCCTGGGCTATTAATGTCACAAGTGATCTAACCAAAAGCGCTAGTCCCTTTGTCTCCGGTTACTGCACACAAAACGGTAACCCATGCAAAGTGAAATCACACGCGCGACTGTATTTTTGGGGAGACCATGGATATTTGAAAAAAGGCTTCTCTTCGCGTGCTGTGTGTGTGTTTAAGTATTGCAACATGTGTGCGCGTGCGTCTGCAAAAGCCTGCGATGTTTCAGAGTTCAAATTGCATAGATAGCCTGCCCTAAACAAATATTGGGCCTATACGAGGCGTACAATATGGTAAAACATTTTGCAATGGTTAGGCCTTTGTGCGTAGGCCTAATAACAAAAATAAGAAAAACAATAAATAGGCCTATATTATCATTATTAATGTTTTATTATTCGTGTTAATATTAGTATTATTTGGCCTGTCATCCCCTATACCAATTGTTTTAATTGTGTGTAGGCCTCTACACCCACACTGCGTTTGATATGAATCTCATGATTAACGGTCTACATTGAATAAGATTCACTGAACTTGAATAAGATCTCTTTTTTCCCTAGGTCCAGTTTCTTTATCCAAGAACAACAACGTCTCCGCCATTCCGATAAATAAGGACGGTCTTTTTGGCGGTGTGGTAAACCCCAACGAGGTGTTCTGCTCTGTTCCGGGTCGCCTGTCCTTGCTCAGCTCCACATCAAAGTACAAGGTCACGGTGGCGGAAGTGCAGAGACGCCTTTCGCCGCCTGAGTGCCTCAACGCGTCACTGCTGGGCGGGGTGCTGAGAAGGTGAGCCGGACTTTAATGTCTCTCCTCATTCTTTATCCCAGGTATAATTAAAATCGACTAAGCGTGACACCTCCTGCATTTAAAACAGCCCAAAAGGCAGACTGATAAATTCCATATTAACTTTACACTCGCAATGTAGCCCACAAATTAATGTAGGCCTATTGGCCTTACCCTCAACCCTGTAAGACTAGTTTAAGCAAATCATATATAGACCTATACCAACAACAGTAAACTACTGCAGTGTTTAGTCTATAGATTCCAACCTAGACACAAAGCCAGTATTTTGGGTATACACTCTGCACTCAAATCAAGTAGTTTCTGTGATTTGAAAATACATAGCCTATATTGACACACACATAGGCCTGTAGACACCGATAGTGTTATAGAAGTGTATGGAAGGAAGACGATGCTATTATGGCATTGTTCTTTTTTAAAATCAAGATAGCTACCTCTTTGATTCAATAATATGATTAATAACATGCTTATTCATTCAGACCATTTTGGATCAGATAGTGTGTCCAATGATGGTTGGGAAAAAAATAAAACATGCCATTTTACAAATTAGCCTATTCATACAACCTATTTTTCTGTTCTTGTCACAGGGCCAAGTCTAAGAATGGCGGAAGGTCCCTCAGAGAGAAATTGGATAAAATCGGATTAAATCTACCTGCAGGTAGACGCAAAGCCGCAAACGTTACCCTGCTGACGTCACTAGTCGAAGGTAAGTTGCATTGTAAATGATCTGAGTTCCGGTTCCCGTGATAGCAGGTGCTTTGAACGGTTTCAGGGGAGACATTCGAAATCAGCATATGCGCTCATCCATGTAATTTGGACTGACTTTGCCTTGCAAACCAGTCATGCATGAAGGATATATGTGTGTTGAGAGAGAGGATGATGGTAATAATTCTAAAAGGCTTTTCGCAACATTGGCCTGTGTATTTAGCCTACATGTGTGCAATCCTCTCGTGAAAGTGGTCCTAGAATAGGCTAGTACAGTGTGAGGTGGGGTTCGGTTAGCCTGGCTGGCCTAGTTTGTGCCAGATGAATTAGGCTCGTTGTTGAAGCAGGGTTATGGGCATTTGCTTATTTATTGTCTTGCGGGAGTGTGGAACTGTTTCACCTCTGGCAGAGGTGAATCGATTGATTTATTAACCCTATAGTGGCTTGTTATCATTATCATTATTATAAGGCCTATATTAGGCTAGTAGCAGTAGTAGTAGTAGTAGTAATCATAGTTATAGTAATAGTAGTAATAGTAGGCCTACTAGCCAACAGCTACTGCTACTGCTATTAGACTACTATTATTTACACATGCAGGGACTCTTTCTGTTTCTCTGTGATGGTAGTGGATGTGACCTATGGAAGATCTATATGTTATGAGACTATTAAATAATACATTGTCAATTGTGGTATACTATGAAGATGCCATTGCTATTGAATAAATCAATTTTCCTTGCAAAGTTGAACCTTATTATTCAGTGCGGTGGTATTTGGTGAGCTGTGGGTTTTAAAGGTGAAAGCCTGGGACGGTTCATTGGTTCCTGTTAATCATTACAGCCGAAGAGCGAATGCAATATTCACTGTACTTCATTGAAATTGGGTGCTGTATGGTAATGAGGTTGAAGAAATGTCTGATTCTTTGCGATAAGGGGGGAGGTGTGGGGGGATATGAAGACACGCGGTTATTTAGTGAAGAGACACTGCGTTTTTCTGAAGTGCTGTTATTGTTTATGATCCGCTCCATTTTATGGAAACGAGTTTACTGGACTTGAGCTTTGATGCTAATTGGCGCATGCGTTCTTCCGGAGTTGAGGCTTATGGCAGGAAGCCCCGCAGTAAAAACCCAACTGTTTCAGGAAATTAAAACCAAAGACTTGAAAAAATCTACAAAAAAGGCAGACCTCAATGGAATGAACCTATAATTCTCATGGCTAAAGTATGTAGGAGCGAGATTTGCATATAGCCTTTTAAAATTGCTTTCGTTGTATGATCTGCTGTGCTTTCAATAATGTTTAGGGATGGCTAAGCAATGACATGGTGATATGCATGACGCTCTTTATGACACTTTATATTGCTTCCCTGATATTTAACTCTTCTCACGGAATGGGGGCCTGACTCTTATTGATAACAGGTAGCCTAGCGGTTAAGGGCGTTGAGCCAGTAACCGAAAGGTTGCTGGTTCGAATTCCCGAGCCGATGCAAGGCACTTAACCCTAATGTCTCCTGCAAGTCTTTCTGGATAAGAGCGTCTGATAAATGACAACAGCAAAAAATACTACAATAAAATAATCCATCATGTGATGGAAGGTACAGGCGCTAGCCTATAGCCTACTGATTTAGAAGTTGATACAAAGTCAAGGCCTTCTCTTTGGCCGAGGACGTTCATTGGATGAATCATGTGTTAAGTGGAAGTGTTAATTGGTCTATATTTTATGTCCAATTTAGAGCAATATATTATACACTCCATCCATTCTTTCCTTCTCAGGCGAAGCCGTGCATCTTGCCAGAGATTTTGGTTACGTATGCGAGACTGAGTTTCCAGCCAAGGCAGTAGCTGAATATACAAACCGTCAGCATTCCGACCCAAACGAACAAGTCCAGAGGAAAAACATGTTATTGGCAACGAAGTAAGTGCTATATTATCACATTTCATATGTCAAAACATTGATAATTCTCGTGTTTACATCGACAGTGTTTGCAAACACAAATGGATGGTCGTGGTCAATTCTATAATATCGTTTTTTATCATTTTTTGTAGGCATTTTGATAGGCCTATATTTTTCACATGCATTTCTAAAGTATTTATTTTATGGACTCGTTATTTGTGTTACATTGTAGTAGTCTATTTTGCCCCTAATTAAATGCATCCTGAATGGATGTGACATTAAAACGGACAAGAAAATAATTGGATACAAATTAATCGACTAATGTCAAATTATTTGTCCTTCTAATGCGCCAGACAGGTCATCACGTGATGTTATGCACGCGACAAAATGCCAAAATAAACAAAACACTTCTTGAATTAGACACTTTCAACAAAATTAGGCCTACTGAATTTGAGATCCATGCTCTGTATTCGATTCATGCCAAACATTTTAGCAATAAAACACGTGCACGAATAGCCTATATGAATGAACCTATCCAATATGGAGTTGACTGTTATTGGTCAATTGAGCAGGCCTCAGATTCATCCATATGCAACCATTTTGTTTGCTGTGATTGGGATTGCATTGACACATAGCTGGTTCTACTCCAACATCAACCTTTCCCCACTGCATTAAAACATTTAGACATAGTATGACACTATACTTTTACGTCCCTTTGAGCAAATATGCCATAGGCCACATTATTATGTTGTGGCACCAACTATATCAAATTAATAGGATTTTTGACCACGTCTCGTATAGGCCTATAAGTCATATTAGGGGCAGACTGGCATTATGATTGTAATTAACATTTATATTGTCTCCCCATTTTAGGCAAATCTGCAAAGAGTTCACAGACCTGCTTTCCCAGGACCGTACGCCCTTGGGGAATTCTCGACCACAACCTATTCTTGAGCCAGGGATTCAGAGTTGCTTGACCCATTTCAGTCTAATTTCTCACGGATTCGGGACCCCAGCAATGTGCGCGGCCCTCACTGCTCTCCAGAACTATCTGACCGAGGCGATTAAAGCCATGGACAAAATGTACCTGAACAACAACAGTCACTCAGACAGCGGCACTAAAGGCGGAGACAAAGACGAGAAGCACAGAAAGTGATTCCCACCTGAAAGCCCAATATAAATATTATAAATACATATAAATACTATTGATCAAGTAAACGTGCCACTTCCTGATCTCGCGATGATTTTACATGTTTGTTTTTACTACCATTCAACTTTGGATTCACGGGAAGTGATGCGCAAGATCCCCACAATAATTAAAACAGAAAAAAAAAATGCTGAAAGGCGCAAAGGAACACCTCCAGAGAGGGAAAGATCTCTGCCACATTATGACTTTTTATGTACTCCCTCTTTTTATGAGCTGCAACGGACTGAAATCGAGCGACCCTTCTATCTCTCAATTTACGATTGTAGCCATGTGACAAAAAGAAGCTAAAAGAGGATGAATTATTATCAGTATTGTGAATAATAAACTTGAAAAAAATCCACAGAGTTCCATGTCATGACTTCAGTTGTAGACTCTCACTCCAAGCGACCAACTTGAACTTTGAATTTCAACACGATTCACGGTTATATAAGGGAATCTGTGTTCATGTATGTATATATTTATTTATGTGTAATTTAATGGGAATTGTAAATATGGTGCGTCTGTTGAAACTTCTTTTTTATTTATCTGGTGCCTCCTGTTTTAGTGGGTTTAAATATTCGGTTAGTTCTTCATGTGGTTTTATGGTTCTTAGAAAACAGAAGTTTGGGGTATTTTTTCTCTGGGATATTTCAATTCAGCCCTCTTGTAGCATGTTGAGGCGACATTGAAGCAAGTAAACAAATTTAATAGAAATAAACCTCCATTTCTCTCTAGCTCTATCATCCTTATTCCATTCAGTTTTTTAAATTGAATAGAGCATAATGGAGACCCTGAAGAGAACTGTTTTGTGTTTCTACTTTCTTGTTTTTATACAAGCTTTTATGTGTTGTGCCAATCAGAATACGTTTCACTTGTTCTTCCCTTGAAGCACCATAAAAGCAATAAATGGATATTGTCTTTTGATTTTTTTTTGTATGTTCGAAGAAATTCTAAACATTTGGGACCACCTGATATCTTGTATGTCCAATGTCCAAATTGGAGGCGGTTTTAGCTGTATTGTATAGACTTGTGCTGGCAATAGTTCCCATGCCTGTCAATGTATTATAGTCCTTTGTTGGCCAGAAAAAAATAAACATTTGATACGCTTCATGTCGATTTTTATTCATATATTTTCATTTTTTATTCAGTGGTTGATACGCCCGGTTGTATTTTCGTTCTTGGCAGTTTTTTTCTATTCAGCACGGTTACAGTAATTGAGTTTAACTCTCCCCTGACGAGTGTTCCTTGCAATAAGCAGCTGAACCCATTGTTTCCCTCAAGTATAATAAAACAACTTATACTTTCAACTCATAGTTCAGAGCACAGGATCATTCAAAACCGGAGCCGAGCTTTTGACCATGCCAAATGACACAGAAAACAATGAATACATTGGTGTTTGAAGTGTGTGTGTGTGAAGCGCCAGCCCTCAAGCAAAACCATTCTTTAAAATTAGTGAGATGTATATGGCTTGTGTTGAAGGTTATTACATTTGCCTTTCCATACCACTCTATTGTTTTTTTATTTAGTTTTTGTTAAAGCTTTTAAGACATGCATCAAATATTTGTTATTACTAGCCTGTCTGTAATTATTGGTGTTGTTTGACAGCATTCAGTTGGAATAAAATGTGGGAAACCTATTTCAACTGCATTCAGTTAAATGATATAACAAATAAGTTGGCAAGTGGATATATCTTTATATTTGGTCACATCTCTACCCATAGGCTTCATTGTAGTCATATCGATGTAAATTATCATGTATGCTTCTAACACACCTGCTGTAGCCTTGTTTTGCGTGCAAAAAGCCACGGGGACAATGCATTACGTAAGCGAATTTAAATGGAGTTTTGATTGTGTATTGATGGCATGCACCTCGAAATCAATCTCTACTGAAGCATGGTGGAGTGGAGTCGGTGGGTGTATATGCATATCCTGTGTCTGTGCTCTGTTCTATTTTCCACTGTCTGGTAGTCGAGAGCGTTGTGGCATGGGGATGTTGTGACATCGAGATAGATTTAGGCCTACTGAGCAACTTTTTTAAAATCCCCCCCCAAGTCTGTTTTATTCCGAAGCAGTTGTTTTCAAATAAGGTGAATGAAGCCTAACTGTACATGTCCTTGGCATAATTGCGGTGCAGTGCTGTAGCAGGTGAAGCGAGCCATTGTCTGTCAGGGCTGTTTTTGTTGGCTGCATCTCAGATTGTGTGTGGGATCCTAACCCCAGGCACAATAGCTCACTCATAAAGAGGAATACCCGGCTGCTCCTTCCATTAAAAAGCATAAATAGTCACTTTAAAGGAAAACAATCGTATTAAATAGCATTCACTGGTATTAGGAAGCCCCTCACGTGTGTCATTAATGCTAATGTTATTTAATAAATGTATCAGGGTAAATGAAAACATTTTTTGAGAGCGAAACGAAAGCATTATACATATCTATCACAATGGCAGCTATCGAAAGTACGTGAAGGCCTATAAAGGAATTAACATGCAATGCCATTGCCCCAATTTCTGAATTAAAAAAAAAGTGTTCCGAAAAAAAATATATATATATATTTGATACAAACCTGTAATTTACATAGGCTACTGTTTTAATAAGATTTTTTTTATTTTGCCATAATTTGATCTTAAACAGGTAGATCTAGTTTTACATAATGCCTTACAGCTAAAGTAATTTGCAACAAGGAAGAGGCCTGAAATTTGAAGAGCCAGTCAGCAATACCCAACTGAATTTGGCTAATTCAATCCGTAACCCCTGGTTTCAGCTACATCAATTACACTTGATTCCACTATAATAATTAATACGTGCCTCTGTTGTGTACTGTTCCCCGAGTTGTTATTAAATAGCCTATTCTTAAATGTTAGGCTACAATTTCCTTTTTTTACTTTTTATATCAGATCTTCCCATGCATCAGCATACCCTTGATTGCATACACACGAATATGCAGAGATGCATGCGCTCAGGCACGCATAGCCTACACTCCACAGGCATGCACGCATGATTATCTGACAATAGTCGGAAACTATTTTGTTGAGATGTTGTTGGGAGCCATTGGTTGGTGAGCTGACTTCACTGCACCACGACCTGTTCTTCAAAATAGACAAGACCAAACTCACAACATCCAACATCTTTAATGGCAATACAATACTTCGAGCTGCCAGATTTGGCAATATACTAAAGACTGTTACTAGTGGCTATATATAGCGTTGGTTTGATGTGCAGTGCTGGGTCAATTCCATTTCGATACCAGTCAATGCGTGAAATAACATAAATTAATTAATTAATTAATTAATTTACCCTTCAAATGTGAGTGGCCCCAAATACAAAGTCAAGGGTTAACAAACATGAAAAATGATTAAATAGACTAACACAGGCCTAAAATAATGATAATTGCATTTAATGTCATTGCATCAGATAGGCTAGCTAACTCAAAAAACACCATTTAGTCAAAGTGCAACTATAGCTTTGAACCATGCAGTTTCCATAAACGCTAGATACGTTTTTGTCATGTGTTGTGTACACAAGTAACCTCATGGGTCGTTATAATATTGACCTCCGGACTGAAAACCTGTTGTGTCGAGCGTGCATACAGTAGAACATTCCATCTGTGACATGCAAACGATGTATAGGCTATTTGGGGAATTACCATGTTTTTTAAATAATTTTTTCTTTAGGCTACTACTTTTAGTTCCTGCATGGACACATCTGTTTACCAAATTGCTAATTTCTTTATATCTTGTTAATGACGAATTGCAAACTGCAGGACATTCTACAAGTAGAGACATATGTGTTCTATGCATAGGGTTCACTCAAATGACAATTGAAACGCGGACCGGTGCAATCGAATTATGTGACTCTATAAGTTTGCAATGAAGCGCAAAATGGCTAATTGTCGTCAAGTCTGACATCAACCCTCATTTCGGTCTCGACCCCCCTCCACTGACCTCACCCCACTGTGCGAGCCGGGGCTCAAAAGCCACGAAAGGTCAACGACTCTACCAAATCGTTCTTGATTACTTGAGACATCAGGTAATCGATTAGAAAACATTAACTGACTTTGAATAAACAAAAGGACTCACGAGTAAGCTGAGAAGTCGATAATTCCAACGCAATATGGGTCATTCCTTCCGAAATGATGATAGGTGTTTGATGATTCTTGAGGTGACAACTTTGGGACCACACACATCCACACACACACAATCTGAAGCATATAGAGATATAGGCATAGGCTATATGTGCACAGGCCACTACTGATTTCTTCTTTAATGTGAAGGGAAAAAATCTCACCCAGAATTAGATTATCCAATTCATTTATGTGCACCAAATTGTCAGGGATAACATCAATTTAACATCAAAAGACAATATTTCATTTAGATGGCCTTATCTTGGCTTATAAACATTAACCTTGTTGTTTTCAGACCATTAATAGCCTAATAGGCCTTCATGATATTTGATTACGTTTTGTTAAGGCTAAAATAATATCATGTTTATATGGTGTCATCGGGCATGTATTTACTTTGTATCTTAAAATGTTTAGTGGTGTGATGACTGCTCATGCTCATCACAATTCATGGGCTGCAAGGTTGTTTTCCGATCATTTCCATCACCTGTCAAAAGCAGAGGTCGACTAATTTCATGGGCTTGTGTCTCCCAAATATACAAAAAGAGGGGATTAAAAATGTTGTTAATGTTTCCCCTGTCGGTTTATATAGTTTATATTCTAGTTTTCAGTCTCTCTGCCTCTCTCTCTCCCCGCATTCTCTGAAGGCAGCCGGGGGGAGTGTCGCCCCGGGCCAAACATATGCTTCTTTCCATTGCACTAATCCAAATTCAGCGTGGAGGAATAATTGCTCGAGTGGCCATGGCTTCGCGGGGCTTTGTCCCTCGCTGGCTCCCGTCAGCCCGGCACACGCCATTTCAATCAACCGCCTTTTGAGGGCTGTCTCTTTTTTATCAAACCTTAGCCCTCGAAAATGATGCGAACATTTAACCAAACGGCTTCACGCTCCATAAACAACACCCCAAAAATACTATTTATTTGTTTATTAATTCATTCATTAATTGATCTATCCCTTTATTTATTTATTGGTCTCATGCAGTCTGTTCACTTTAGTTATTGTGTCATTATGTTGGTCATTCGATCACATGACGTTCGTTACAGATTTCTGGGGACCAGTAGAACGACTTGTTTGTATAGCTCGCCTAGATAGTGAACTTGGTAAAAGTGGGGAGTGGTAGGTCTATCTATTGTATCTTAATTATGCATTATAAATATAGAAACTTAGCCCACAATGTATATTTATTTGGTCAATGGAAAATTTGAATTTGATCACACTCAATGAAATTAGATAACACATACACGAAATTCCATCAATTTGCCTCATAATGTTCTGGCTTCAGGAGCATCAGCTATTGGGTTATAAGCGAATATTGACATAACATTAGAAAAAGCTACGAATGGTTTGCAGTGAGAAACAGTTTTTCCCCAAACGAACAGTTGCACCAAGACTTGGAGTGTGCAATCTGAAGATATAATATTTTTCAAAAGAACCAAACCCTCAAGCGATGCTGACCCCATAACATGCTTTGGGGTTCTCGCTGGCTTAAACCATGGTAACAAGTCCTATGTCCAAAACAAGTGGAAATCTTTCTCATGCTCAAAACTGCTTGCTAAAATTATACCCTATGATCGAAGTTGGTATTATTGGTGTAATAATATTATTATTAATAATAATAATAATAATAATAATAATAATAATATCAGGCAAAATTACCTAATTATAATAGAATAATGTTTACATGTGTTAGCTTTATTTCATACCAAAAAACGTATAGGCCTATGTCTACATCAAAGGAATAGACTATTGATGTAATCTTTTATGGAGTGAAAAAAAATCGCATTTCATTAAGAAGCAACCTTATTTTAGACTATAATATTACCATAGTGACATTACTAAGAAAGTATATCAATGACGAAATAACTATTCATGCTTTATAACCATTACATCTGGTTTGTTGATCATATTGAGAATTGACAGCAGCAACCTCAGCCTACATCTATTAATTGAGATATGTGAATTCACAAGAGAACTAGGTTATTCGATAAGCACTCTCTATTGCCTATTTTTCTGTGATGAATATATGGCATAGCCTTCAAAGTAAACGAGTCCAGCAAATTCAAAAACATAATGACAAAACGCATCAAATGTTTTGTTACAGTTTAAAGGCCCCCTGCACTGTGCCTTGAACGAAGCTGCCCTTTTTTTAAAGCTCACACCCCCCCAGTCTTATTTTCTGTGAATCAACGATGAAAAATTACTTGAGTAAAATGGACCATTTGCTAGGAAATCGCATATTTTCACGGATAAGGAATGGAATAAGAGAGAGAGGGGAAGAGAGGGGAGAGACGCTGATGTCTGACTGAATTAATAGACATGATTATTTCACACCAAAGAAGAACACTATTTCATCTAAGCTGCTATCGGTTCCATCACAAAGGGTCACCGCGCAGCTGTGGCGAACCCAGCGTTATTATGAAGTTTGATGATAGGATCCCGTTTGCTATCCTAGTACCTCGCTCGAGGCAAGCAATAGCTCGAGGCAACGCCAGTGCCGCCCCGTGATAAAGGACTTACTCTGTGCGCAAAGAAAGAGAGCAGCTTTCACTTGAGACTAATCAACTCGCAGGCTTGGCCTATACTGCTTTTCGTTTTTCCTCCCTCGATCCTTTTTTCATAATACAGCTAACTTTTGGCTTATTGCACATTTCCTGGATATTTACTTATTTATCCTGCTAAAGAAAGGAGTGGATTTGAGGGACATAGAAATGCTGTTAGGATGAATCCAAGTCTACGATTGAGGATGGATTTGCTCACAAATCGTTAGGATCCACAACAATAGTTGTAAAATATATATATATTTTTAAATACAATAATGAAATAGTGCAGTTGTTAAGCAAGTTACAAGACACATGAAGACTTGATGGTAGGAAAGGAACCATTCTGTCTATAGCTCATTTGAGCATCTGCCTTTAAGGTTGATGGTTTAAACTTTATCCAATAAGGTAGGCCTTTAACACGTTTACACAGTAATTTCCAATCTAAATGCCAATAAGAAGAGTATATTGATACATTGCACTGCTGTTTTCCACAATTGTCTTTTTCCACTTTGCCAATGTATTTTATTTCTTGCTGTTTGGACATTTTTTATAAATGTTTGTGTGTTTGATTGAGCCAAAGATGAATTCCCACTTTAATCTGAATGGACACTAAAGCTGTGAATTGCAATGCACTGACACTCCAAGTGTCTCTCTACCTGGGCTGTCTGAAGCGGTGGACTCTAAGCCCCAGAGTGTGGGTGTGTGTGTGTGTCTAGCCCTCTCCTGTGTATGTTGTGAAGACTGCACTATGCTGTCTAAATAGAACCTGTTCACATTAACACCTTGGCACTATCATATTCATCATCATCACTATCCTCATCATCATACTTCTCATAGTCATCTTCATCATTAGTCCTGTCTGTACAGATAAAGATGCTACGGCCGTCTAGTTCCCTATGTGGTCCCGTTTGGCTCAGTTGGTAGAGCATGGCAATGCCCGGGTTGTGGGTTCGATTCCTATGTGGGACCAGTACGAAAAAGTGCAAAAATATATGCACTCACTACTGTAAGCCGCTCTGGATACGAGCTTCTACTAAATTACAACAACAAAAAAATTGATGCACAGAAGAAGTGTGTTTAGCTCTAAGACAGAATACCTGATGTCTGACTAAAAGTTTAAAGGAGGCCAGAGTGAGTCACTTGGATAGTTACGTTTGATAACCTACTCCTAAAAATACCTTACGATAATAAGACATTTACTTATAACAAATTGCAATTGTTTATGACTTGATATAAACATTTCCGGAAATGTCATTTTCAGTATTTGGGAAAGGGATAGATCATGTGTAATAACTTTTTATGATGAATTGCTACATTATTATCTTATTAGAGGAAACCTATAGGGGAGGGGAGATTGCTTCGACCTCTTGAGTGTGAGAAGAAACGGTTAGATCTAACCACAGGCTAAACACTTCCAACAGGACTTGACATTGCAGAACAATTTCCCAATTACCTTTTGACATGCATATTGACACAAACGTGCAAAACTGTAATTTTCTCTCAGAATATGTTAGCTTGAGGGGATCGCTTTCATGCCAGTGAATTGTCAGATGTATTTCTTCCTCGTTCCTGCTAGTCTGACTGACTGTGACAGTCAGAGTTCCCTGACAACCATTGCTAAAGGGAGAGGCCATTTTCAAAATGGCAAAAAACAGACAACTTTGATTTTTCCATTCTTTAGATGACACCATGTCAATACTATTTGGAGTGAAACATTGAATATGACTGTAGAGTAATCAAGTTACTGAAAACATAACATTTACCATGTAAACAGAAAAGGTAATCACAATTAATCATCAAATTGGATGTGTGTATTGTGTTTCGGTAAGACATGTTGTTGTGCACTAATAGTGTGGTGTATTCTCTGTCCTGAAAAATGAAGTAAGCTT
Source organism: Coregonus clupeaformis (assembly GCF_020615455.1). Classification (NCBI taxonomy): domain Eukaryota; kingdom Metazoa; phylum Chordata; class Actinopteri; order Salmoniformes; family Salmonidae; genus Coregonus; species Coregonus clupeaformis. The sequence goes on along the minus strand of NC_059198.1, from coordinate 39,755,856 downwards.
TATGCAACATCTTTTTGAAAGCGGACCCTTTCGTTTGTCTGTTTCAACCCTAGCCAATAAACTTCACAAACACGTGCTGTTGTCTCAGTCAATCATGCACTATCCAACCTAGTCTGCCAGTTGACATTGAAATGCCATGGCCATCGAGACATCATCCTGTCTTTGACACAGCCAGGCAGTGAGAGGAGAGGGAGCTCTCTAGCCGTGTCATCACAAACTTGTCATCCCATTCGGGTTGATTGGCACGTGCTAACCCAGATCACGGCTGCTAGCATTGACGGAAGAGGGTTTCCCTGATTCCCTAACAGACCCAGGAGCCTCATGACAGGATCCTCAGCAAAGCGGGTCAGTTGGGCATCACCTGGTTCCGGGGGCCCCCTGCTTCGGCTTCAGCCCCATCCCCAGCCCATGCAGCCACATACTCAGCCCTCGCCTGTGCATACTCCAGTCACAGCCCACACCTCCAGCATTATGCCCTGAGTGAGAGGCTGGAAACATTTAATTGCCAAGCCCGCATCGCCACGCTCCTCAAAGTGTGAGGTGGGCCGTTGGTGTGTACGATCTTTCACCAAAATCTGTTATCTACTGGTTGGTGGAAGGTATTGAGGGGAGAAAGGAGCTGAGTGGGGATGGTCTGATGCTAGCTAGCTAAACCAGGAAGTACTCATGTTGTGAGTGGGACTGGTGGACTAGTGTCAATCATTCAGTCAGTTAGTTAGAAAGGTTTCAAACTGTTCATGGTACGTGAAACTAAAGGTGAAAATGCATGTTTGGGACCGGTCACAGAAGGTCAAATGTTTGTCTCCACAGCATAATATACATTAAAAACCACGTAGACAGTATCTAGCCTTGAGTTTAACCGATGACACAGTGACAGAATGGTGACACTGTCTGTGGTCGTCTTCATTCACATACGGTCACTACTCTCTCATTCACATACTGTCACTCCTCTCGTCACACGGTGGCCACGTATCTCATGCCACACCACAGCCTCCAACCACATTCAAAAGTCGTTGCGGCAAAATGAGCCTCCGCTCCTTCTAATCACCCAAATTAGCATGGCAGCCTCAACTGGTGGGGACGAAACGCAAGCATCTAGCGAGCAGCAGCACTGTGTTTAACACAAGTTCCATTAAAAGAGCCCATTACTATTACTGAGGGGAAACAGTGCCCCGGGGTTCTCAAAGTGTTGCAAAAAACCTCATTGATAATTAAGTGTTGGTTACCCCGGTATGCATCGCTTCCGAACGTTGCTTACCAATCACAGGTCTCTCTCTCTCTCTCTCTCTCTCTCTCTCTCTCTCTCTCTCTCTCTCTCTCTCTCTCTCTCTTTTCTCTCCTCTCTCTCTCTCTCTCTCTCTCTCTCTCTCTCTCTCTCTCTCTCTCTCTCTCTCTCTCTCTCTCTCTCTCTCTCTCTCTCTCTCTCTCTCTCTCTCTCTCTCTCTCTCTCTCTCTCTCTCTCTCTCTCTCTCTCTCTCTCTCTCTCTCTCTCTCTCTCTCTCTCTCTCTCTCTCCTCTCTCTCTCTCTCTCTCTCTCTCTCTCTCTCTCTCTCTCTCCTCTTTCTCTCTCCTCTCTACATATCATAGAATCACGTGGGCCCTCTAATAAGCGTCAATTAGAGCGACGGGAGGCCGGGGTTAATTATGCCTCAACACATTTTGATTGAACGTCATTAGAATGTACAGTGTTTGGGAGGAACGATGACAAGGGGTAACGGTAGATAACACGTTCGTCTTCGTGTGTACACCACTCACTTCCTCCCCCCCTTCCTGTCGCATCGGTAAATACTGAGACGTAAAGGCCCCCATGACAAAACCACTGCTATTTATTTGATCAAGCCCTGTGGTTTTGCACGTGTTATTCAAAATGAGTGCTTTGCATGCACACAATGGCTTGTACCTTTGTGTTTAGTGTTTATGCAGACTAGATAGCAGGAGAAACACTGTTGGATGATGAAAGAGAAGCAGTTGCTATTAATAATTTGTGTTGTTGATAGAATTACTCACAAGTTACCAACCCAAATGCCCCCTAATGTGGAGGCTTTTCTGTAGCCAAACAAACAGAAAAATCATTGTCTTTGCAGAGATGTGCTTTCAAGTGAAACAGATTCCACTATCAATAATATAACACAATATGTGCCACAATACACAAATACAGAGTCAAGGAGGGAATCATTGTTCCACTGTAAACACTTGCAGTGAGAGAAACTTGAAAGACAAAAAGGCACAATGTACGCTAGGTATCTTGATTGAAGCCCAGCAAATGGATAACAATCATTATCCCAAATAATAACACTTTGTTTGCGCGACGGCGAAGCAAAGACATAAAAGTAACTTCAAAATGAAGCTCTTGACAGCCCGTTAATGGATCGCTGTAGGCCCATCTGTTTCATTGCAAATAGAAATGGGGTTTGATTTCGTGAACTGTTACCACTGTCACTGTAAACAATAATTGTCAAACATATTTACCCGCAATCGCTTTAGCAGATGTTCCGGTTTTTGTTTTGCTCGGCTTTTGTGTATCTCCCCTCTGCAGACGCGCCACATGCCCTCCCCTACCCCCTCCCTATCCCCTCTGTACTAGAATATTGAGCAGGTATTTGCTGAAGGTGCTTCAGGGCACAGGGGGAGAGGGGAAGAGAAGGGGAGATTATCTGGCCCCCTCATCAGCAGTGCTGGGCCCACTCCTCTCTTCCCTCTGCCTGGGGCCTAGGGGGGGCGGGCCTTGCCTCGCAGCCATGCAACCTCTTTATCACCCTAATCTGTTAATTGTAGGCGCTCAATTGGCACATGGTGGATTTTTATTAGAGCTTCCCCACATTAACTAGACAGAGAATGCAGAAAAGCTGGTGTGGCCCTCTGTTTCTTCTCTGTCTTTTTGTTAACCCCTTGATGTTTGGCCTCATAATGGAGACTGGGCTCTTTCAGGAGCTACAGAGAAGCCCCTCACTGTAGCAAACTGATCTGATCTCAGGTGCTCTCCATACCTTCTCCTCCTCCTTCTCCCATTTATTTTCCTCCCTCTGTCTTTGTGGAGCTTCTTACAGTCAACCAAGCCCTTCATCTAAAGGGCTATAGCGGCCACCTTCCCCACCTGCCCCATTCAGGCTCTTTTCTCTCTCTTTGTCAGGCCAGCCTGCGTCCTATCACATTATTCACTCAAGATGCACACACACACACACACACACACACACACACACACACACACACACACACACACACACACACACACACACACACACACACACACACACACACACACACACACACACACACACACACACACACACACACACACACACACACACGTTTCTGGGCCTTCCTGGCCAAAACAGACTGTGTTTGTTGTCAAAAGAGTGATTAAGAAAGATGACCCCTCCCTGCTTGGAGAGGCAATTAGAAAGGTCAACAGAAGTTAAACTCTGATTTTAAAAAAAAATGGTGGTTTTGTTTAACATAAATTAATCACACTATCAAACTCCAGCAAGAAGGGGTCTGTTGAAAGGGTGTAGTTAAAAAGGAGTCAACCTGTAAGCGCCATAGAATGCAGGCAGGGCCCACGTTTGTAATTCAAAGCAGAGAAATATTGGAATGCACTCTTAACTGAGAACCAAATTAGAGAACTCGTGCAAGAGGGCAAATTCAAATGAGATTGAGCTTGGGTTAATCAGCTCTACAATTATTTCAATGCACTCAAAGATGAGTGAGTGACTGCATGGTGATCATGACGAATGCAAAACGTGGTGTCCTTGGGAAAATCAGAAGCAAAGTTTTTAACTGACAAAAAATGCGGACCTGTAACTTGGTGACAGGACAAAAGAGTGAGTGATTTATGACAGGCTATTAAAGGCTCCTGCTTTCAGACACGGCAAACAGGTGTTTTACTAATCAGTTCATGAAGTAAAAATAAATAAAACATTGTTGTATTTTTAGACAGTCGGTGCGTACACCTGAAGTAGTCAGTAGTCAGAAAAAGAGGTCTGTATACTCTTAAGGTCAAATCAGTCCAACATCGGCCTGCAATGCCACTTTTCATTCCCTTTCTTAGGAGAAACTGACACTTAAAGTCACATTTAGGGTCACACTCAAGTCACACACCATCAAAGGCCACCTTGTGTCTGGGCTCCAGGTTTCATAATGTCCCTGTGTCAACCTTCGTGTCACATTTACCGTCCCGATCTTGATGAACGTGGAAAAAAAAGCGGCATGATAACAAATTAAATTTGGCTCGAGATTGAGTTTGTGTAATTTATTTTAAAAAATAGACGGAGTGATTCACACCCTGCAGGTCAATGAGGTCTTTGTAAACTGGCAGCTGCATGTCGTGAACTGCATTTTTTTTATGGCGGAACAGGGTCAGAGGGACTGTTACTGTCCCAGGATTTGGGTCCTTGCAGAGCAGGCTACGTACCAAGAGCTACTGACTACCAAGAGCTGTTATCTTGATATCTTCAGAAGGCCTTATTCACAAGGACTCATGTGGTGCCTACAGCAGTCCAGACAACAAAACAGATGCATGATAATGAAGCATGGATATATCTGTAACAAGTATGTCACAATCCCATTGGTTAGCTCTAAGTATCAACTCAAACATATAAACAGTTACTGAGTAGAGGGTAAGGATGACCCATTTGTTTGGATTTTAAAAGTCGGTAAAACAGCTGTTTTATGCTTACTCTAAAGATTTTCAGTTACAATCACATGCAAATACATATGCAAAGTTGAACTAAGTCAAGATACCATTTTCTTTGCAAATGTGAGGGCAGCATACGCTGAGTTTGGTAGCAGAGTTGAATTTAGACGCAAACACAGGCATCCCCCAGAATAGTTCTTCCAGATTCTTCCAGGTATATCTCACTGGTCATCCCCAAAGCCAACACCTCCTTTGGCCGCCATTCCTTCCAGTTCTCTGCTGCAAATGACTGGAACGAACTGCAAAAATCTCTGAAGCTGGAGACACTTATCTCCCTCACTAACTTTAAGCATCAGTTGTCAGAGCAGCTTCCCGATCACTGCACCTGTACACAGCCCATCTGTAATTAGCCCACCCAACTACCTCATCCCCATATTGTTATTTACATTGTTATTTATTTTGCTCATTTGCACCCCAGTATCTCTATTTGCACATCATCTTCTGCACATCTATCACTCCAGTGTTAATACTAAATTGTAATTATTTTGCACTATGGCCTATTTATTGCCTTACCTCCATAACTTACTACATTTGCACACACTGTATATAGATTTTCTATTGTTTTATTGACTGTACAAGTATTTGATACACTGCCAATTTTGCAGGTTTTCCTACTTACAAAGCATGTAGAGGTCTGCAATTTTATCATAGGTACACTTCAACTGTGAGAGACGGAATCTTAAACAAAAATCCAGAAAATCACATTAATTAATTTGTATTTTATTGCATGACATAAGTATTTGATCCCCTACCAACCAGTAAGAATTCCGGCTCTCACAGACCTGTTAGTTTTTCTTTAAGAAGCCCTCATGTTCTCCACTCATTACCTGTATTAACTGCACCTGTTTGAACTCGTTACCTGTATAAAAGACACCTGTCCACACACTCAATCAAACAGACTTCAACCTCTCCACAATGGCCAAGACCAGAGAGCTGTGTAAGGACATCAGGGATACAATTGTAGACCTGCACAAGGCTGGGATGGGCTACAGGACAATAGGCAAGCAGCTTGGTGAGAAGGCAACAACTGTTGGCGCAATTATTAGAAAATGGAAGAAGTTCAAGATGACGGTCAATCACCCTCGGTCTGGGGCTCCATGCAAGTTCTAACCTCGTGGGGCATCAATGATCATGGGGAAGGTGAGGGATCAGCGCAGAACTACACGACAGGACCTGGTCAATGACCTGAAGAGAGCTGGGACCACAGTCTCAAAGAAAACCATTAGTAACACACTACGCCGTCATGGATTAAAATACTGCAGCGCACGCAAGGTCCCCCTGCTCAAGCCAGCGCATGTCCAGGCCCGTCTGAAGTTTGCCAATGACCATCTGGATGATCCAGAGGAGGAATGGGAGAAGGTCATGTGGTCTGATGAGACAAAAATAGAGCTTTTTGGTCTAAACTCCACTCGCCGTGTTTGGAAGAAGAAGAAGGATGAGTACAACCCCAAGAACACCATCCCAACCGTGAAGCATGGAGGTGGAAACATCATTCTTTGGGGATGCTTTTCTGCAAAGGGGACAGGACGACTGCACCGTATTGAGGGGAGGATGGATGGGGCCATGTATCGCAAGATCTTGGCCAACAATCTCCTTCCCTCAGTAAGAGCATTGAAGATGGGTGGTGGCTGGGTCTTCCAGCATGACAACGACCCGAAACACACAGCCAGGGCAACTAAGGAGTGGCTCCGTAAGAAGCATCTCAAGGTCCTGGAGTGGCCTAGCCAGTCTCCAGACCTGAACACAATAGAACATCTTTGGAGGGAGCTGAAAGTCCGTATTGCCCAGCGACAGCCCCAAAACCTGAAGGATCTGGAGAAGGTCTGTATGAAAGAGTGGGCCAAAATCCCTGCCGCAGTGCGTGCAAACCTGGTCAAGACCTACAGGAAACGTATGATCTCTGTAATTGCAAACAAAGGTTTCTGTACCAAATATTAAGTTCTGCTTTTCTGATGTATCAAATACTTATGTCATGCAATAAAATGCAAATTAATTACTTAAAAATCATACAATGTGATTTTCTGGATTTTTGTTTTAGATTCCGTCTCTCACAGTTGAAGTGTACCTATGATAAAAATTACAGACCTCTACATGCTTTATAAGTAGGAAAACCTGCAAAATCGGCAGTGTATCAAATACTTGTTCTCCCCACTGTAACTCTTTGTTTGTTGTTTTTAAATCGCACTGCTTTGCTTTATCTTGGCCAGGTCGCAGTTGTAAATGAGAATTTGTTCTCAACTGGCCTACCTGGTTAAATAAAGTAAAAAAAAAAAAGTAAAAAAAAGAAAGAAAATACAACACATCATCTAGATAACATGCAGACAAGATCCACTGCCCCAGTGTTGCCCGTTCATCAAAGCAGTAACAGACCGAACTGAGCATCGCTGCTAACGCTAACGTAGCACATTGAAGTAGCCTGTTCTTGTGTCACTCAGGACCCGCAATCTCTGCTTGTCTGACTTGCTTGGTGAGGAGATAAACATATCTTCACTCTGTGGGCTTAGCCTCTCTTAGCCTCTGCTAGCCTAGCGCATGGCTTTTATGGTGACTTTTCATCAGGGTAAATGGGGATACATTTTATCATAATGTCTGGGGGAGCCCTCAGCCCGGGTGTTGTATAGGCCAACACAAGGCAGTACAGGGGCTTTACAACTTAAATAAGTATTTTACCCGGGGCTCTGTTTTATTACAACTACTGTTTACATCTGACAATACATCCTAAGTATTCTATTATTAAGTTTGGACAAATCATTTGCCCCGGGTCGAAGGTAGTATGCCATTGAAATGTAATCCTTCTGTTGATCTTATTACTGCCAAACCTAACAAGAAGAAATCAATTTCAGGGGCAAAGGAAAAGGGGGAGAAAAAAAACAGGAAAGGAAATTAGATAAAAAAGATAGGGTGGTGGCGGGAAGAAAAATGTCTATGCTCCACTGTGAGTCTGGTTGACGCCCCAACAAGTCGACAAATAGTGCGTCGTAATTTTTCGAGACGTTAAAATATGGTGCCCCTCGACACTTTTTTTCCCTTGCCCCCGAGGTGAAAGCAGACACCTCGGATTAGTTCATTGTGGAGCCCACATTGTTTTAGCACTTACTCCTCACCGTGAGAAAGTGTGCAGGAGCAGCTTTGAACGTAACACCACCTGCAGTCCTATCCCGACTTCTCTGACAGACAGGCCATGGGTTTTTCAAGATTCTTATACCAATTCATCGATTGAGTTCAACTGAAATGTACTAGTCCACCATCGCTGTCTTGAATGTGCCCTTGTTTAGCCAATGTTGAGATACACTCTCCAGACATCTCAAGTATTAGTACAACTATACATTGCTTGGATTGTTTGTTTGTATGAACTCAGACAAGCTAATCCCAGAATGAATTAGAGATATTTCATATAGGCCAATGATATAGAAATGGACTAGACAGCATAGACCTGCAACTGAAGCAAACCTTTCCAGCCTGTAGTAGGCCTATCTGTGTAGTGTGTTTCTATAACTCAGTCCTAGTAGCTAAGGCACTTGGTTGTGATGTACTCCTGAGTGGCGCAGTGGTCTAAGGCACTGCATCGCAGTGCTAACTGTGCCACTAGAGATCCTGGTTCGAATCCAGGCTCTGTCGCAGCCGGCCGCGACCGGGAGACTCATGGGTGGCGCACAATTGGCCCAGCGTCGTCCAGGGTAGGGGAGGGAATGGCCGGCAGGGATGTAGCTCAGTTGATAGAGCATGGCGTTTGCAAAGCCAGGGTTGTGGGTTCGTTTCCCACGGGGGGCCAGTATAAAAAAATATGTATTCACTAACTGTAAGTCGCTCTGGATAAGAGCGTCTGCTAAATGACTAAAATGTAAATGTACAGTATTGGAATGTAGCTTAGTCAGTGTGCTACGAGGTCAACGGACACTAAGGGGTCACCAAGCACACTACCACTGAACTCTACCACACTACCACTGAACACTACCACTGAACTCTACCACACTACCACTGAACACTAGCACACTACCACTGAACTCTACCACTGAACACTAGCCCACTGCACTCTACCACTCTAGCACACAAGCACACTACCACTGAACACTAGCACACTACCACTGAACTCTACCACTAAACTCCAGCACATTTAGGAGAGGTGGATGCTCACACCCTGGAAAAAAAAGGGGGACAAGTGAACAACTAAACAAAGAAGTAATAAATTAGCCCTGGGAAGAAATGTGAATCCGAGTCTCTGGCATGACGCCACATGGAACCCCAATAAAACCTGCAATGCTTTCTCTCTCTCCCACATCGCCTTGCTTTAAGTGACACGGGAGAGAGGGAGAGGAGAGAGAGAGAGGAGGAAAAGAGAGAACAGACACGTTAATGGGGTTAATGCCTGACGAGTGATGTCATGGAAAAGTTGCCGCTCACCAACACCCACCCGGCCGCCCCTCTCTACCACCTCGTTGGGCCACATGGGGGGGGGATGAATGGCCGTTCCCACGTCTTCCATTCCCCCCCCCACACACACACACGCACTCTAAGGATTTCCATGTGTTTCACTCCTGATATAAGTTAATCAGGTTCACATTTTAAACAGAGTAGTCATACAGTCCTCAGCTTGCTCATAACACAACACTTTGAGCCAACCTCTCTCTCTGTGTGTGTGTGTGTGTGCGTATGTGTGGGAGAGACAGTGTGTGTGTGTGTGTGTGCCTGTATAGTGTGTGTGATGGAAGGGGGTGCCTACTACTGCCTACATAGTCACCAGGGATGCTTATGAATACTTCAGAGTGCACACTACTGTACGTCCAATAGGACCAGACAAGTACATGTGAAAATGCTCATTTTCTAACATATTTTTTAAAACAAATAAACGATTAAATATTAAAACAAACTAGGTCATTTATTCTCATCCACATGAATGAACTTGGGGAGCAGCATTCGGTTAAAACACATCTGTCATATTCCTTAAAGATCACGCATATTTCAAATATGTTAATAGGCCGGGGAATATATGCAATATGAAGTAACAAAATGCACATCAGAAAGCCGTGCTTTGGAGCTTATGAAAAAACATAACACTCGCTAATTATTCTGGAAAATAATGAATTGCAAAACAGCTTCTCGCATTCAAAATATAGCTGTGAAACACTCTGTTGGGAGGCTTCAGCGTATAGTGTTTTGAGCTGCGGTCGGCCATGCATCTCAACCAACCAGAATTCCCTGCGACTTTCGTCCTCTTTCATCATGTTGCTGTGGCGATAATGAGCATAGAACTCTCTCTCTCTCTCTCTCTCTCTCTCTCTCTCTCTCTCTCTCTCTCTCTCTCTCTCTCTCTCTCTCTCTCTCTCTCTCTCTCTCTCTCTCTCTCTCTCTCTCTCTCTCTCTCTCTCTCTCTCTCTCTCTCTCTCTCTCTCTCTCTCTCTCTCTCTCTCTCTCTCTCTCTCTCTCTCTCTCTCTCTCTCTCTCTCTCTCTCTCTCTCTCTCTCTCTCTCTCTCTCCTCTCTCTCTCTCTCTCTCTCTCTCTCTCTCTCTCTCTCTCTCTCTCTCTCTCTCTCTCAATATATATATATATATATATATATATACAGTGGGGAAAAAAAGTATTTAGTCAGCCACCAATTGTGCAAGTTCTCCCACTTAAAAAGATGAAAGAGGCTAGCTTGCTGGCTAAGTTAACTGCATTAGCTAACATATTTTGATAACTGGTTAGATGGCGTAATGTACAGTATTTCCAAAACTTTTGTTGACTTTAATGTAGCTGTAAGCTAGGTGTTGATAGCAACTGGTTGACTCATGTAGTGCTAATGTAACGTTAGCAGGCTGGTAGTGCTAATGTTAGCAGGCTAGTAGGGCTAACGTTAGCAGGCTAGTTGGCTAGCGGCGTTGCAAGTTGATTTGTATTAATACATTCATAAAGTATTTGCTTGTAAGTTGGCTGAAAATGTATTTGACACCAGTAGTCATAAGTGCAAATTATTTGGTTTAATTTTAAGTTATACATTTTAAGTTATTTCTGTTACATTATAGGCAATAGCCTGGCTTGCCAATTCCTCCATATTACATCACTCCCCGACATGACTTCAGCATTCTTCGGAATTCTGATATTTTTTATGTAATAACTCAAAAAATAGGAAAGTGAGGTGTAACTTTGCATTGGGACTTTTGATGTGTATACTAATGCAAATCTATATGTTACATGTGGTAACGTTTATGCTACCTGCCACAGAGGAACTCTAGAGTTCTGTCAGAGTGACCATTGGGTTCTTGGTCACCTCCCTGATTAAGGCCCTTCTCCCCCGATTGCTTAGTTTGGCCGGGCGGCCAGCTCTAGGAAGAATCTTGGTGTTTCCAAACTTCTTCAATTTAAGAATGATGGAGGCCACTGTGTTCTTGGAGACCTTCAATGCTGCAGACATTTCTTGGTAGCCTTTGCTCTGACATGCACTGTCAGCTGTGGGACCTTATATAGACAGGTGTGTAACTTTCCAAATCATGTCCAATCAATTGTATTTATTACAGGTGGACTCCAATCAAGTTGTACAATGGAAACAGGATGTACCTGAGCTCAATTTCGAGTCTCATAGCAAAGGGTCTGAATACTTACGTTAATAAGGTATTTCTGTTTTTTATTTGTAATATATAGTGGGGAAAAAAAGTATTTAGTCAGCCACCAATTGTGCAAGTTCTCCCACTTAAAAAGATGAGAGAGGCCTGTACTTTTCATCATAGGTACACGTCAACTATGACAGACAAAATGAGAAAAAAAAATCCAGAAAATCACATTGTAGGATTTTTAATGAATTTATTTGCAAATTATGGTGGAAAATAAGTATTTGGTCAATAACAAAAGTTTCTCAATACTTTGTTATATACCCTTTGTTGGCAATGACACAGGTCAAACGTTTTCTGTAAGTCTTCACAAGGTTTTCACACACTGTTGCTGGTATTTTGGCCCATTCCTCCATGCAGATCTCCTCTAGAGCAGTGATGTTTTGGGGCTGTCGCTGGGCAACACGGACTTTCAACTCCCTCCAAAGATTTTCTATGGGGTTGAGATCTGGAGACTGGCTAGGCCACTCCAGGACCTTGAAATGCTTCTTACGAAGCCACTCCTTCGTTGCCCGGGCGGTGTGTTTGGGATCATTGTCATGCTGAAAGACCCAGCCACGTTTCATCTTCAATGCCCTTGCTGATGGAAGGAGGTTTTCACTCAAAATCTCACGATACATGGCCCAATTCATTCTTTCCTTTACACGGATCAGTCGTCCTGGTCCCTTTGCAGAAAAACAGCCCCAAAGCATGATGTTTCCACCCCCATGCTTCACAGTAGGTATGGTGTTCTTTGGATGCAACTCAGCATTCTTTGTCCTCCAAACACGACGAGTTGAGTTTTTACCAAAAAGTTCTATTTTGGTTTCATCTGACCATATGACATTCTCCCAATCCTCTTCTGGATCATCCAAATGCACTCTAGCAAACTTCAGACGGGCCTGGACATGTACTGGCTTAAGCAGGGGGACACGTCTTGCACTGCAGGATTTGAGTCCCTGGCGGCATTGTGTGTTACTGATGGTAGGCTTTGTTACTTTGGTCCCAGCTCTCTGCAGGTCATTCACTAGGTCCCCCAGTGTGGTTCTGGGATTTTTGCTCACCGTTCTTGTGATCATTTTGACCCCACGGGGTGAGATCTTGCGTGGAGCCCCAGATCGAGGGAGATTATCAGTGGTCTTGTATGTCTTCCATTTCCTAATAATTGCTCCCACAGTTGATTTCTTCAAACCAAGCTGCTTACCTATTGCAGATTCAGTCTTCCCAGCCTGGTGCAGGTCTACAATTTTGTTTCTGGTGTCCTTTGACAGCTCTTTTGGTCTTGGCCATAGTGGAGTTTGGAGTGTGACTGTTTGAGGTTGTGGACAGGTGTCTTTTATACTGATAACAAGTTCAAACAGGTGCCATTAATCCAGGTAACGAGTGGAGGACAGAGGAGCCTCTTAAAGAAGAAGTTACAGGTCTGTGAGAGCCAGAAATCTTGCTTGTTTGTAGGTGACCAAATACTTATTTTCCACCATAATTTGCAAATAAATTAATTAAAAATCCTACAATGTGATTTTCTGGATTTTCTTTTCTCAATTTGTCTGTCATAGTTGACGTGTACCTATGATGAAAATTACAGGCCTCTCTCATCTTTTTAAGTGGGAGAACTTGCACAATTGGTGGCTGACTAAATACTTTTTTCCCCACTGTATATGCAGATCTGTGGAATGTTGAGGCCTAATACCAAAGACACACACACACGTTAATTGCACACAAATGCACACACACTCACACACAGTTGCATTCAGGTGTGGAGTGAGGCATATGAGCATGAAAGACAGCTAGGGCAGATCAGAGCCATGATGACAGCAGGTAACATAACGACACCAGAGGGACGGCTGACTTACAGTGAAAACAACGAGTGTTCTACTGTGAACAACTACATTTTTTACAGGTCTAAAATGCAATTATAGGATAAATATGTATATATTTATCAAATGCATTAAAATAGTGTGATATCTAATTGAGGTAATTGCGATTACATGCTTAGTTTATTTACTTTAAAAGCTGTTCATATAAAAATTAGCCCTGTCAATCAAATACACCATATGCAATGACTTTAACCTGTTTAGCAGGATCACCAAGTCTTAGTGGTGGTTTGGGTTTAGATCTTCCTCTGCAATGGCACGTCTTTGATATGCTTAGAGATAGGTGGAGGACAGTAGTGGGCTATTGTCAGGCCAGTCAGACAGTCAGTCAGTCAGTCAACATCAATCTGAATGGCACTATAAATGGCCAATAACAATGATGACAGAGAATCCCATGGGCCATCTATGACACTTCTCAATTGTAAAAGGAGCATTATACACATTTACAATGAATAACTAACACTTTAATGCCTCTAATACTTTAAGACAGAACTAAATGGATAAAACAATATTTCCCAGACTTTCCTGTCAAGAATGAAGTACTACGAGCTATAGTAAACAAATATTGTTCTTAACACCTTCAAAAACAGACAGGGATCCTGGCATTAAAAACAGAAGCACAGCTCTAGCAGACTACTCCTTTAACAATTATCAAGCCAGAGGAGAGAACTTTGATGATGAGAGATGGACAAAACATTACAAACACTGTAAAGAGAGTGAATATTTTGAGTTATTTTTTCAGGCCCTGCTGTCTCTGGCTTCCTACGTTGTTTTGAAGCAGTGAATAGATTTAAGACACACACACACACGCGCACTCCCGCACGCCCGCACACACACACACACGCGCACGCCCACACACACACACACACACACACACACACAACGCGCACACACGCCCGCCCGCACGCACACACACACACACACACACACACACACACACACACACACACACACACACACACACACACACACACACACAAAGATGTAGGATGACATGACAAAGAGCTGGGGGAGAGAGAGAATGGGGGGAGAGAGAGAAATGGCCCCAGGCGCCAGTACTTCCAGTCATACCATTTCCCTTGGTGGCAGCCCAGGCAGGCAGTCCCTAAATAAGTGACTTATAAGTATTTATTGATGCACAAGTGTGGCATCTGTTCCCGAGGTCTGTGGCTCTGGATGTAATTAGCTCTGAACCTTACACTTCAATCAGGCGACACACTTAAAGGGAAAGACTAGAGCCCCCTTTTTCTTCTTCGCTCCCTCCCTATCCGCCTGTTTGTTCCAAATCCACACTGTATGGCTCCTCGATGAGCGGTAATTATGAATTATTCCGTCATTACCTTCATCATCATTATTGTTACCCCCGCCACATTCCCCACAACATCAGGGCCAATGGTTCACAGTAAAAGGTAAAGGGAAAACACTCTAAAGCAATGGCACTGACGTCAACAAACGAACAAACAAACAAACTATCCAGCAGTTGATTGTTGTTGCCCATTTCATGGCCTAGCTTAAAACGCTTCCTGAAATGCTTTGAGTATAGTGTGTGTGTGTGTGTGTTTGTGCAAATTGTGTGTATGTGCATCCATGAATGTGCACATATGCGTGTGTGTATTCGTGTACAGTGTGGCTGAAATTAAATTTGATCAATTTCAGCCGGATTTGAAAATATAAACTATTCATTTTGTTTGGGGAGAACACAAGAGGAGGTTTAAACCTAGCCCAGGGGTTGGAGGCTTTGTTCAGCCTCTGCTTTGATATTACGGAGGGCTTTTTTATTGAGCGCTTGACAAGATAGATAAACCATACAGTGGATTGAATAGCCTCCTCTTGCAGCACACAGTAAATGTCATTTGCCATTAACAATGCTGCAGTGAGGTACATAAAACCATTAATACACCCCTTTACGACCGCTCGACCTAACTGAGCATGTCTCCCATGCAACCCTCAATCTGATGGACGTGCTAGCCACGGCCTTGCTGCAATACCACCACAACAGCATTTAATTGCCACCAAGCAGATGAGATGACAGACATTAGCTTTTTAAGGCCCGTCGTAAAAAGGAAGACGGAATGAAACACACAAGGCTGAGCACACCTATCTTGAGAGAAGTTGCCACCAATAAAAATTCACATTGTGTATAATGAGGTGTAGTTTCTGCATACTCGGACAATCCCAGGAACAACAAGAGCATGGATGGACTCATGGGAGGGGGTGGGGGGAATTGGGGGACAGACGACTGCCTCTTTAAGGACACTTGGCCAGGAGAAGGGGCGAGGGGTAGGGGCGGAGGGGTGACAGGCTATCAGTCAAAAATGAGTGGTCCACCCACAGAGCCCTGTGGTGCCCCTGTAAAGCCAGGTTCAGTCCAACAGGGGCTTTGGCCATAGATCATCACTAGGGGCCCATCGGGGCCCGGGATGTGACTAAAGCGGGGCATGCGTGGAAACAATGGCCCATAGTCTGGAGAACGAGCTTAAGCAGCTGGGCGTCACTGGCCTTAATGGGGGGGCAGACTCCCCACTCCCCTCCAGACGACCCACAATGCATTGTCTGTTCCCCCAGCACAGAAAAGGTGGTTTTTCCAGGGCCCTGCTACTATCATGTGGTGACTTTTTCCCCCTGCGAGAAGCCGCTGCCAGCTGAATAGCACTGGGACGAGTGATGGGCCCTAATGTTTGTGTGTGTGTGTGGAGCAAGAGGGGAGGCTTTGAAAGAAAGCGGCCCATTGAGGGCCATTTTGAGGCGGGGAACACACACGGCATATCACAAGGGAGCATCTGGGCCCTGTGGAATGTGTACATGATGTCAAATGATGTCCTAAAGATAGGCTCCATAAAAACACTTGGAGAGGGTGATGATATGACACATCCCACCCCAGCTCCCCACTTGCCATATAAGTGAGTTGAAGAGAGAATGTTTGTATTGCCTGGCTGGAGTTTTGCTAGTGGGACTCATTGACGATGCGTTGCCAGATAGGGAAGTCTGTTGCCGTCGTCTCGTGACACATGAGTAGGAATGTTCTGACTCAAATCCTGTTTTGGCTGTGTTGCTGGGGTACTACACGACACAACACTTTCCCCCCTCCTCTTTCCCTCTAGTGTGTATTTCTGGAGTTAAACTTTGAGAGCATACACAAATCCTCTCTGAGCCGTCCTACAGAATACACACTTTCCCATCAGCCTGGGCGAAGCATGCCCAGACACGTGCATGTCATTAAAGTCCTGTAGACACCTGCTAGTTTGGAGCAATCTGATTATTGTAATTTCCATGAAATCTCTACCTGCATGCACATAGGCAGTAAAAGGAGGAGTAGTTGTTACAATTACAGGTTAGGTTAGTTAGCTGTCATAGGGCCCAGGACCTTCACAGGCTTTCCTACTGGGTTTCCAATTGATTGATTTAATTATTACATTTTACATTTTAGTCATTTAGCAGACGCTCTTATCCAGAGCGACTTACAGTTTTAGTGAGTGCATACATTTTTCATACTGAAAAATGATCTTGTCTTACCTGGCAGGTATACCTCAATAGACACACCCTCATCGAGGTGTGCTTTGAAATGGGTTGGTGCAATCAAAGTTTTTTCAATAGCCATCTGATAGACCTAAATTATTTTCCTAAAATGACATTTAGTTTGACTATACGTATCTTAGTGGTACATCTCACTTTGTGTTCTTGTCAGATTGGCCTCCTTATAAGTTTCTCCACACTAAGACCATTTCTGACTGAGGTCCAAGTAGGTCAAGAGTCAGCCACTGAGACACACACACACACACACACGTATGAGTTGACCAGAGGAAGCGAGGGGATCAAGAAGTAATTTATCATGCACTTGTCACATCCTGACCTCATTACAATTAGCAGCCAGATGTCCGTGCACTGTGTGCCACAAACCTGCGCTCACACTCCGAGGGGCACTTTTCAGTGTGTCTCACACGCACAGGCACACACACACGGATGCATGCAAGGACACACACACGGATGCACGAGCACAAGCATACACACAACCACACATTTACACACTCAAAAATCCCAGCCTGTCTCATTCCACCTCTCCAGCTCTGTCAGAGGGGATGGGACTTAGGGGACAGGACATAGGTGGTGGTAGTGAGAGTGTGTGTGTGGTGGGGGGTTCAACCCAGGGGGGACCAGGCTTTCAACTCTCCAATACTACTGGACCCCCTGGATAACTGACCTATCCATCCCTCTCTCTTTATCTCCTCCCCTGGGGGGACTAGTAGGGGGGATGGGGGTGGACTGCTTTGGGGCCCTTACCATGGCAGACTGGGTATTACCTGTGGAGTGAGCTGTCACACTCAGCTACCTGCACTGGGGAGATACAACCGGGCCAGGACACCCTGGGGTGGGGGGGGGGCTGGCTCTGTCAAGGGACTGATGGTATGAGAGGAGGGCATATAATCACTCAGGGCCGTCAGCTAGCCATGACACCGGCTACCTCTTTGGAATCCAGACCTGGAAGGAGGGTGGAGGTCACCAAATGGTCGCAACGGGCTCTTGTGGCCATAGGTGAGAGAGAGGGGGACCCTGGGAAGGATCTGTGAGGAGGAAGTGGTGGAGGAAGAGATGAACTGCTGGTGGTCAACATGGTCTTCTAATTACCTCCATGCTGGGCTTCTCTCTGTCTCTCTCTCTCTAGCGTATCTCCTGTGAGCCCCCCGCACCCCTCCTGTGAGCCCCCCGCACCCCTCCTGTGAGCCCCCGCACCCCTCCATCTGTGCCCCCATGCCACACATGCAATGTGTTAACCCACCACCACAGGCCTCCTACCCCCTACCCTAACAGCTAACACCCCAGCCTATCCGTCACCGCCTGGTGCTACTGTACCCTCCACGGTCGCGCTGCGTTGAGGGGGACAATGAGGAAGTTGAGGAAGCCGCCAGGCGGCTAATTCAATGAGCTGGGCCCTGTCGGTGATCTAGGGATCAGGGATCAATGTTCTTTCGGGCTCTTCAACCTCCTACAGTTAGCTAGCCATATAGGCTACCACTACCCAGGGGACCGCCGCTACAGCTGCTGTAACTTCATTAAACACAATGCAAACGCTGTGCAATCGGGGCCCAAGGCAGACAGGGCTGAGGTGAGACTGGCACAAAGGCAGCCATTGTGGCTCAGGACGGGGACAGGGAAGTGGAAAGCATGCTGACAGATGCCCCTTTCCCACACTTATTTATGAAACTGTGGTCCGCAAATAATGTCACAGGCTAGAAATAGTAGTGATGAGTTGACAGCGATGACAATGGGAGTGAGGGAGCATCGTTTGACCTGGAAGAGAATTGTGTACTCAATATAATGTACTTACTGCTTCAATGTTTGTCTATTGTGACTCATACGTGATAGGTAGCAGTTATTCTTAACATCGCTGGTTAATAATGTAAGAAATGATCCCCTATGTCCGCAGACGTCAAGCCAGCCGAATCTCCAGCCTGCTGAGTTGTATTCTGAGCAGACAGATGAAGCAAGATCACAAACTAACAGAGGCAAACCCAACACTGTTTTGAATAATGCTGCTGCCTGTGTAGCGATTTGGCACCCTGGTAGAGTGGATTGACCACTGCCCCTCCAGTGGACGGGAAAAATTGGACGAAAACAATCTTCTGCTTGTTCCTGCTTTACCTTTCCTGACACGGGCTGACCTACTCATCGATCTTCGCTCCACAAAATAGGTTTCCTCCCCGGGAAGAATAGACTGTGTGTGTGTGTCCTCATTTATAACAACATATTTTAGGCCCACAAAGACTCTACTCTCCAAGGTTTCTTCTCGAGGGTCTGATATTAATGCTAATAAAAAGCATGTTTTATTGCTGTTTATTCTCTGTGTTGCTTTAGTCACAGGTTAGGTTATATACTGCATCATATTTCCTAATGATTATGGCAATATACAGGTATTGCTTATTCCCTCCATTTGCAATCACCTATTCTAGTATATTAAAACTGCTACCTTGTGATTAAAGTAACTGTCCTGTGTTTCCAGATTTCTATGAAATATGACCTATAATTACTTGAGTGAAATAGCTTTCCTTCCAATTTTTTTAACATTAAGTATGTTAAAAAGCAGCTTTTCTGTGTTGGAATGGTGTGGGCGCACCCCAACAACAGAATGGTGTGGGCGTATACCAGTCATAAAAAATATTAATGCGAGTAGACCGCTGATTGGCCAGCTCATCCTCCCCTAGATCGCTGATTGGCCAGTTCATCCTCCTCAGGAGTATGACATCATACTCTATGAGGAGATCGCTAGGATTTTTTAAACAGTCTGTTTGAGATACAAGTTTGAAGTGGGATTCTTGAAGTGTTTTTCTTCGCCAATTTATGCTTTGGCCACAAATACGAGTATATGACGAGTCAACAACATTATTTGGGTATGAGTTAACAGAATATGAACTTTTAAAAGTGAGATTTTCAATGGACAGTTCCTTTAATTTATTCAGTTAATTTCAGAAGGTATGAGCAGGTCCTTGCTTAATGTATATCTACAGTACATAAATGACAAAGCTGCAAGCTGAATCATCAGTGCTAATGCCACGTGCGGCCCTCCCTTGTTTCCCCCCTAATTGGAGACCGGCCCGTTTTGTGTGTATTTATTACTTTATTCTTGAAAATGTATTATCTTTATTAGCATGCATTATTTTGCCTTTTCATTTCCTTTGGTTTGCTGTGCCTTTATTCTATGTGTCTCCTAATTATAGTATCCTCCCCCTTTGGCTGGTCTCCACGGCGATCGGCACACCCCTAATTGACACACCTAAGGCTAATGCCCTTAACGAGCCATGTGCCCTGTACAAAAAGGAGCTCCCAGCTCACTTCTGCTGCTGGTGAGAACAACCATAACTACCGATGCCGCCGCGATGGAGGGCAGAGCCGAACGAACAAGTGCTATGATGCACAACGCCCGGACGGTCTTTCCTGAACCAAGTGAGTGAGGAAAGTGTCCTACAGAGAGAATGCTTCCCCCTGATCCCTGCTCTGTTCTTTCCCCCCTGTGCCAGTGGCAATGCAGCACATACCAACGAGCAAGGCCTGTTTCTAGCTTTTTGGGGGCCTCGCGGGCAAAACATTTCAGTGGCCCCCAATCTTGGTGGCAGAGAAACATTTGCATCTTAAAAGTTAATGTCCTGCAATTCTACACATTTTGTCATGGGATGGATAGAAAATGTAGCAGTTTTAAAGCAAATTTCCTGCAATTCTACACATTTTGCCATGACTTATGCCATGTTCATATGAGTGTGAGTGCCTGCATTGACACTTTTTTGCACTAACTCTCTTGCACTGCATACACACTGGACTCTACCCACACACTCACACTGACACCCCAACAAACACAACACACTACATATGCCCACATACACACGCATACTGATGCCACATACACACACATTTTCACACTCACCACATACTCCCTGTATACAGCCATGTTATTTTCTACTTCCTGTCTACAGCCATGTTATTTTCAACTTCCTGTATATAGCCATGTTATTTTTACTCATTGTTATTCACTGTATTTATTCCTCGTGTCACTATTTTTATCTTTAACTCTGTATTGTTGGAGAAGGACCTGTAAGTAATCATTTCACTGTTAGTCTACACCTGTTGTTTAGGAAGCATGTGACAAATAACATTTGATTTGAGTGACTAACAAAATCAATGGGGGCCCCTGGAGGTAAGGGCCCCTGGGCATGTGTCCTGCGTATCCGGTCAGTAATTCAGCCATGATTACTACAAGGTTTAGATCGCTGGCTAGGCTAACTTACCTAGCAATCTATAAAATGTTAGCAGACATGGGCTAATTGAGTGACTGAAATAACAAGAGAAAAACGGCTGATGCGCTACCAAATTTCAAAAATTGCATGTTGTGACCCCCGACTGACTTCCTAGTCGGGGGCCTCCTAGCGGCCGCTTATCCCTAGACATGGCACTGGCGACAAGTGACCAGATGGACAACTATGGACCGACGGACGGACAAATGAACAGCGGCGTCAGCCATTTTCTTCTACCTAACCAGCAGCTGTGACTTCATCTTGGGACTGAGTGTGTGTGTGTGCCTTTGTGTTGAACTTTTGTAAACCCCGGAGACCTCAACTAAAGGGAATCTAAACTCTTATCAAAAGTTGTCTGTGTGTTGGCCTGGGATCGTACTTACCTGTTTCTGACACTAACACACACACGCACCACTTGCACTGATGTTAAAGGTAAATACAACATGCAATGTATTACACTAGGAGTAGAACAGGAACCTTCTGAAAAAAGATAAAAGGAAGGAACGTTTTTTGTGTGTTTTTTTTTTTAGCTCCAGGAGCTGGTCTGGGGGAGTGGCTTCAGATAAGAATAACAAGTCACACGGCAGAGGACAGATCTGGGTGCTTCTCCTCTGCCCCGAGGCCTGGGCATGCACAGCGCCACTGAGGCGAGAGGGAGGAGGGGAGGGGAGTGGAGAGGGGGACGTTTCTTAGCAGAGGATAGAGAGGGGTAGGGAGAGAGAGAGCAAGCAAGAGAGAAAAAGGCCTTGTGTTTGATGTATGAGCTCTGGCTTGCCATTATGAGTCACCACCCCCTCAAATCAGCTGCAGGCAAAACAGAAATCTTTTGTGATTAATTAGAAAAAACTGGACAATTATGAATTGACTACACAAAAGCCAGTGTATATGGTAATATAAATAGTAAATGAATCCCACACAATGCCATGCAAGTGTGTTAAATCACAAGGAGAGAGGCTTTTTCAGACTCCTCTGGATTTTTGGATGCATGATTCTACACAGCAGCAACTTGATTTGGTCCTCTGGTGTTGTATTGAATAGTCCAGCATCATCTCTGTGCCTTCATTGTTTCTGGGCATTTCTCCTTAATATGTTGATACTTTCAGCTGCAGTTTTGGTGGGACTCCCTATCTTTTTAGTGGTACATAAGGAGAGCCTTGAACGTCAACTGACTATATCTAAGAACTAATTTTAATACATACACTGAGCATTACTGAGCTGTTTTGAATATTAGTTGACCACATGATCTGACCAGGAAAAACTATTTTTACTCACATTAGGTCAAACTCCTGGCCTTAACTATTAGTGCACTCCGTGTGAGAGCCAGCCAGACATTTGTAATGGCAAACTATCCATTGTCATGTGAATTTGCCGGCGGTGTGTTCAGGAGCATTCCAGTGATGTGACCTGATTGAGGGAACCTATTCAGCCACATCACAGGGGGAACTACTTTTTTAGAGTCCACGTCTAACAAGCAGCTGGAGCGCAACGCAACATCATCTTCACCCTTTACATAAAAGTTTTCTTCCCTGTCAGACAAGGCGACAGTGTGGTTTCCAGCCTGCTGCCATATGGCCCCCATACTGTTGGGGTTCTGCTTAACAACCTAGGCACTGAGTCTCTTTGCAAGAGCAGGCCTGTAAAAAATCTAACACAGGCAAAAGTCATCCGTGGCTAACGCCTGATGGCCATTTCTCCAGGAGGGATGCCTGCTTGCTTGGCATGGCATCTCCCTCTCCCCTGGAAGGGTAATTAACTTGTTATCTAATGATACCCCATATCCCTGTGTCTTAGACCCTCTTAGACCCGGGCCCCCCCTTTGGGTTGGAGCTTGGCGATCCCAGCAACTCTTGCATTGTTTTCTATTATTATTCGAGCGGTGATGCCTCGGTAGTAAAGCCATTGACCATTCAGTCAGTCTGAGTAGCGGCTGGATAATTAAAAGTTCCCAACCCTTGGCCCTCGGGGGGTTGAAGGGGCCATGGCAGCCAGTCACACAGGAGCCGGGACCGCTGCAGCACCACAGCGGCCAATCGATCAGCTGATTAACCCTCATTACTGATTGGTCCGAGCTGATGGCACCCCAACCCACAGTCAAGAAATCACCTTTGGCACCCGAGGCATGGGGAGAACTGCTGTGCTGCTGCAGCACACTCCATTACTGAGGGAGGGGTGGGGGAGAGAGGAGAGGCAATCTTTTGTGTGTGTTTTCACCATCGTGATACAGAGTCAACCAGAGAAAGAAGAAATAGTAAAATCACATTTGTTCATCTTTATTAGCCTGAGCTGCCTTTCCCTCTCTCCTTTGCTCCCTCCCTCCTTTTGTTTGGTGGTGGCAGTTTTAAGCTGGGTCAAGCAGAAACGCTAGCCCAGTTTCCGCTGCAATGGCAGATAAGGCATTGTACCTTGGCTCAGTAAACAATAGACTGCCATCTGTCTATTAGGAAGCACATTATGAGTGGGTGGAGGGGAGAGAGAGAGAAGCAGAAGAGGAGGAGAGGGCTCTCTGTGCTAGGGTTCAACCAGGCCTGCTTTCCTCTGCTGCCCTCTACCCCTCTGTCTCTTTCTGCCTCCTCTCTCTCCATCTCTTTTCTCTCTCTCTCTCTCTCTGCAGAGCCACTCATGTGTTTGTCTCCCTGGTAAAGAATGCACAAGTGCGTGCTGGAGGAATTCTGAATCTGGAGCAAGATGTGCCGCATGCTGCTTCTCTCTGAGAGAAACATACTGTATTCCAGAGGGAGTGAGTCTAAGGAGAACCAGCCGTCTCCCTCCCTCTCTCTATCTGAAAGTAAAACATAGCATTGGCATCTTTGCTCTTAAATAGACTAGTGGAATAAGAGGGAAAGCTTTGGTACTTTGAGCATGACATGACAGATTAGATACCGGAGCAGACACTCTGGGGACATTTAAAAAGGTTGCGCCGTGCCCAAACAGAATACTCCAGATCTGCTGGTTCTATCTGAATTCTAAAGGTTTGGGGTGTAAAAGAGTCGGAAGCCTGTCATGATGCCATACTTTGTGTGTGGGGTGCGTGTGGAGGGCCTTGCACACATCTCACTTTCATCCCCTAGGCGAGAAGTTCTCCTCACTCAATGTTTTCTGCAAACAAGCCTTATCTTACTCAAGTTGTAACTCTCATCCAAAAACAGACAGGCTTCTCTCCCCAAATGTGACAGGTCATATGGCAATGCTCTCAGCATACAGTGAGGGAAAAAAGTATTTGAACCCCTGCTGATTTTGTACGTTTGCCCACTGACAAAGATATGATCAGTCTATAATTTTAATGGTAGGTTTATTTGAACAGTGAGAGACAGAATAACAACAAAAAAATCCAGAAAAACGCATGTCAAAAATGTTATAAATTGATTTGCATTTTAATGAGGGAAATAAGTATTTGACCCCTCTGCAAAACATGACAGTACTTGGTGGCAAAACCCTTGTTGGCAATCACAGAGGTCAGACGTTTCTTGTAGTTGGCCACCAGGTTTGCACACATCTCAGGAGGGATTTTGTCCCTCCTCTTTGCAGATCTTCTCCAAGTCATTAAGGTTTTGAGCCTGACGTTTGGCAACTCGAACCTTCAGCTCCCTCCACAGATTTTCTATGGGATTAAGGTCTGGAGACTGGCTAGGCCACTCTAGGACCTTAATGTGCTTCTTCTTGAGCCACTCCTTTGTTGCCTTGGCCGTGTGTTTTGGGTCATTGTCATGCTGGAATACCCATCCACGGCCCATTTTCAATGTCCTGGCTGAGGGAAGGAGGTTCTCACCCAAGATTTGACGATACATGGCCCCATCCATCGTCCCTTTGATGCGGTGAAGTTGTCCTGTCCCCTTAGTAGAAAAACACCCCAAAAGCATAATGTTTCCACCTCCATGTTTGACGGTGGGGATGGTGTTCTTGGGGTCATAGGCAGCATTCCTCCTCCTCCAAACACGGCGAGTTGAGTTGATGCCAAAGAGTTCAATTTTGGTCTCATCTGACCACAACACTTTCACCCAGTTCTCCTCTGAATCATTCAGATGTTCATTGGCAAACTTCAGACGGGCCTGTATATGTGCTTTCTTGAGCAGGGGGACCTTGCGGGCGCTGCAGGATTTCAGTCCTTCACGGCGTAGTGTGTTACCAATTGTTTTCTTGGTGACTATGGTCCCAGCTGCCTTGAGATCATTGACAAGATCCTCACGTGTAGTTCTGGGCTGATTCCTCACCATTCTCATGATCATTGCAACTCCATGAGGTGAGATCTTGCATGGAGCCCCAGGCCGAGGGAGATTGACAGTTCTTTTGTGTTTCTTCCATTTGCGAATAATCGCACCAACTGTTGTCATCTTCTCACCAAGCTGCTTGGCATTGGTCTTGTAGCCCATTCCAGCCTTGTGTAGGTCTACAATCTTGTCCCTGACATCCTTGGAGAGCTCTTTGGTCTTGGCCATGGTGGAGAGTTTGGAATCTGATTGATTGATTGCTTCTGTGGACAGGTCTCTTTTATACAGGTAACAAGCTGAGATTAGGAGCACTCCCTTTAAGAGTGTGCTCCTAATCTCAGCTCGTTACCTGTATAAAAGACACCTGGCACCAGAAATCTTTCTGATTGAGAGGGGGTCAAATACTTAATTCCCTCATTAAAATCCGTTTATAACATTTTTGACATGCGTTTTTCTGGATTTTTTTGTTGTTATTCTGTCTCTCACTGTTCAAATAAACCTACCATTAAAATTATAGACTGATCATTTCTTTGTCAGTGGGCAAACGTACAAAATAAGCAGGGGATCAAATACTTTTCCCCCTCACTGTAGATAGAAAGAACATACACACAAGTCTATTACACTAAAAGGTGGTTTCATGGTCCCAAAGTAAGCCTGCTGGTCTAAAAAACACTTCCATTGAACATAGATCAGGAATAAGCTTGTTCTGGGCTGTATTCTTAGAATGTATTTGAAGCAGCCCCAATCCAAAGAACACGACTGGTGACTTCAACATGTACTGTAAGCATACCTTCTATTACGTCTATTTCTATACTCAACAGAAAGAGGGGGAGAGGGAGGAGAAGAAGAGGGTGCAGAGCCTGAGGGTGCCAGCTAACCGCAGGGGGAAGCGGTAAGACATCAAAGCGCCAGGCTGTCACCTCCAATGCTTGACCTTTAACCTCTAACAATCAGCCAATCAGTCGCTGTGACCACACATCATATTATCCAATCTCTACATCCGGAAAATGGTTAGAGCTATACTAACCTTTTTTCATCCATTTAAATGTGTATTAAACTATAGTCCTGGGTGCACTGTGCAGAGGTGAGATTAATAAAAAGAGAAAGTCTGTTCCTGGGACTCGAAGATGAAAAAGAAGAAGGGATCCAGAGAGGGTAGAAGATAGGACGTGTGGGGCCAAGAATATGATTGTTTGAGGATGTGAACTGGTCCCCTCCCCCTTCACTCCCTGCCCTCCAGAGATCTGCATCAAAAATAAATAAATAAAAGTATCCTCCAGTAACAGTAACAAAACATATCCCTTAAAACGATTTAAAGTTAAATAAACAGAGCTGGCCCGGGGCCAAGAGGCGCAAGGCTGATGAAATCAGATGCTATCTGCCAGGTGAGCCAGGCCCACATGACAATAAGAAGAAGAATCTCTGGGCTCTGCTCAATTATCTGGGATTTACATACATTTATCTCCATGGGACGCTCGCTCCAGAAAAGTGGTGCAAGGTTATATTCTCTCGGAAGCAGCTAACTCGCTGATAAGACTTTAGAGAAAACAAACCTGAAACTGCCTGAATGTCATCGCCAGGATCTAACCTCCCTCCGCTATCAGTCTGACGGGATCTGATCTAGTCGGGGCTTATCAACACAAACAATATGGCTGTGGATTATCATAACTGAAAACGATCAATCTTCAGGAGGGAGCACTATTTATCTCACGCTAGGCGGCTAAGGAGATATGCAGAGATATTCTGAGATTACAGATACGGGCAACAAAAGGGGATAGGCTGTTTAAGGTCACATTAGGATACGGGGGATCGGAAGTCAAATCGTCCATTTACCGGATGGATATAAATACGGAAAGTGCACACACATCGACACACACAGACCCACACACACGAGAGCTGGTGCAGACTGGTGTTGGGGGCTGGTGATCTCTATGAGCTCATGCATGGATTGCTATCTGTTTTATGTCATGACGCCCCGGGGGGCAGGCTGAAATCTGATAAGCCAGGTAGAGCGTAAATACCTGGTTTCTTTAACATCATTCAGGACGCACCTTGGGAGGAGGGGGGGCTGGGTCAAGGTGTGTGTGTGATTTCATCTGAGCCTGTAACCACTCTGGCTCCTCTTTTGGAGACCGGGCCTCCCATTCTGCAGTCATTGTGTCACAAATCAACTGACAGTCACGTCTTCTCATTCAGCCGCCGTGCATTGTTCCTACGGTGACATGTCTAAACCTAATGCATGTTGAGAGGGAGAGGTCCTTAGTGCAGTGGTTAAAATGAGGAAAAGACAACAACAGACTTCAGTGGTAGAGCAACTCAGTCCTTGCTACACTGTTGCACTGCAGTTGGCCAACGGACTGAGTGAGTTTCCCTCTACCTTAAGGCCTTGTGTGCAGTGTGTACTTTAACATTCAATATGACTAAGTTGTCAACCCCTATGGAGGATGGTCAGCAGCTGAGAAGCTGATATGAGTTTTAGGAGTCTAAGGGGAGGTGGCGAGTGTGAAGGTACAGTTCCTTGCAAATGT
Source organism: Coregonus clupeaformis (assembly GCF_020615455.1). Taxonomy (NCBI): domain Eukaryota; kingdom Metazoa; phylum Chordata; class Actinopteri; order Salmoniformes; family Salmonidae; genus Coregonus; species Coregonus clupeaformis. The sequence goes on along the minus strand of NC_059198.1, from coordinate 39,728,214 downwards.
ATTCATCCCCCTTGCCGTTTTTCCTATTTTGTTGCATTACAACCTGTAATTTAAATTGATTTTTATTTGGATTTCATGTAATGGACATACACAAAATAGTCCAAATTGGTGAAGTGAAATTAAAAAAATTACTTGTTAATTATAATTTTTTAAAAGATAAATAACGGAAAAGTGGTGCGTGCATATGTATTCACCCCCTTTACTATGAAGCCCCTAAATAAGATCTGGTGCAACCAATTACCTTCAGAAGTCACATAATTAGTTAAATAAAGTCCACCTGGGTGCAATCTAAGTGTCACATGATCTGTCACATGATCTCAGTATATATACACCTGTTCTGAAAGGCCCCAGAGTCTGCAACACCACTAAGCAAGGGGCACCACCAAGCAAGCGGCACCATGAAGACCAAGGAGCTCTCCAAACAGGTCAGGGACAAAGTTGTGAAGAAGTACAGATCAGGGTTGGGTTATATAAAAATATCCGAAACTTTGAACATCCCACGGAGAACCATTAAATCCATTATAAAAAAATTGAAAGAATATGGCAGCACAACAAACCTGCCAAAAGAGGGTCGCCCACCAAAACTCACGGACCAGGCAAGGAGGGCATTAATCAGAGGCAACAAAGAGACCAAAGATAACCCTGAAGGAGCTGCAAAGCTCCACAGCGGAGATGGGAGTATCTGTCCATAGGACCACTTTAAGCCGTACACTCCACAGAGCTGGGCTTTACGGAAGAGTGGCCAGAAAAAAGCCATTGCGGGAGACTCCCCAAATATATGGAAGAAGGTACTCTGGTCAGATGAGACTAAAATTGAGCTTTTTGGCTATCAAGGAAAACGCTATGTCTGGCGCAAACCCAACACCTCTCATCACCCCGAGAACACCAAGCTTATAGAGACATACCCCAAGAGACTTGCAGCTGTAATTGCTGCAAAAGGTGGCTCTACAAAGTATTGACTTTGGGGGGGGGGTGAATAGTTATGCACGCTCAAGTTTTCTGTTTTTTTGTCTTATTTCTTGTTTGTTTCACCCCAAAAAATATTTTGCATCTTCAAAGTGGTAGGCATGTTGTGTAAATCAAATGATACAACCCCCCCAAAAATCTATTTTAATTCCAGGTTGATAGGCAACAAAATAGGAAAAATGCCAAGAGGGGTGAATACTTTCGCAAGCCACTGTAGATCCAGTGCACTGATCTTCCCCAGTCTTAATGCTGAGAGGCTAAAGCCAGATGAGCAGGTTGTGGCAGGCTCTTTTAAGAGCCCCTCTCATTCAATTATCATTGAGGCGCTTCAAAGTGTGACCACTGTCCTTGTGTTGGGGGGCCAAAATTAAGGTCCAAATGAGGCAAAGGGGCCGTTCCCGCTCCCCCCAACACACACACACTAAAATCCATGACTCAACAGGAGCCAAACCTGAGCCATCTAAGGATGTCCTCTACTGTGGAAATGCTTCTATTCTTCCTCTGGACAAACATCTTCTTGAATATGTGAGAGTTTTGGAAACATTAAAGAAACATTGAAGGGAGGGTTTAGGGAACGTTAAGCCCTACCTGAGAGATCCAGGTGAGATAGTGTAGCGGAGTGTGAGATGACACTGATCCATATGGGAATGCAAGCCAGTGACCTTCGGATGGCCCTCTCACACCCACTGCAGAAACCGGGGAGCTAGTCCCACAGCGCATTACACACTAAGTATACTATCATCTACTTGCTGCTGCCTCAGACAATGGTGGCTGATGCGTGGGTGCCAAACCAAGATATCCTGGCTTCTAAACCAATACATCATGGCTTTCAACACTGCAACAGCAATCTGGATCTTCACTGTATGAGGAAGTCCTAACCGCAAGTGGTGATACGCTCCGTTGTGTGTCTGGGTACAAGAAGCGAAGCAACATAGCTGTTGTGTGTCTGTGTCCAAAAGTGCAGCGACATTCTTGTTTTAAAGCACGTGGATAGTTGTGGTAGCAGTCAGACATGGTCGACTATAGTTTTCATAATAATAGTTGCCGGGCAGAAACCGTGCATCAATATATTCAAACATTTGTAGTGAATTTGGGGATATTTTCAATACTCACCACTGTTTGTCCTTCATAGTTTTAATGCGTGTCTTGTTTGTGCACATAAAGCCATGGAACGGCTGTGCTGTTGAAAATGTTAAGTGCATGGTACTATTTAAAGGCATTTAGTGGTTTGTGGCAACCGACTCCAAATTGCAAAACATTTGCACGGCAATGCGCCTCACTCTCCAAACTTGTTTCCAGATTGGGTTTTATATTGTTTGTTGACGAGTGCCGTCTTTTATTTGCTTTGCTCCATTGCCTCACTTCTTGGCCATTTTCGAAGAACATTCCACTTGTTAATTTGCTGACATCATCACTCACGATCGATAAGGCGTTATTTCTGTTTCTGCGATAAAGTGGATCGAACGCTCGCAAAAAAGAGCACTGTGCAGTAAGAAGAAGTAAAGTTTAATCTGAAGTTGTGAATGACAATATTGATTTATCTTTTCTCTGGACAGAATACGGCCTGGGTGGAAGATAGTGGACAATAACAGTCACATGGTTAGATGGATTCTGTATTCCTCTCTCTCTCTCAGGTGTGACAGAGGAGCAGAGATGCACCATAGGGTGATGCTGTGGTAATGTGTGGACATGAGGAGAATGGGAAGGTGTGGCTGAGACGAGAGTGGGGACAGACAGGTGTCAGTAAGATTGATCCTCATAGGTCTTATACTGCGTTTCCATTGGCTAAATAGAGCTGAGCCACACCTGACATACAAAATCTATGTCACCATCCTCAGTCAATACCTGCCTTAGCCTAAATGGTAAAAGATAGCCAGCTACCAGGCGCTCTGGCCTTTAAAGGCCTATTTATCTAATTCATTGCTAATAGCTTCCCATCACCAATGACGGGAAGATCCGTTATCAGTCAGGCAGAGCCTCATCAAGCAGCTGCAGAGCTATAGCTATATCTCCTACACCAGGAGGCCCATCTCTGAGACAGAGGGCCTGTACGGTAGCCATCTTGAGAGGGCCTGGTGGACACATTAAGACCCATTTGCATGGTGATAACACAGACAGGAGCTGCTGAGGAGCGCTAAGCCCAAGACTCAATGGAGCTGGCAGTTTAAATATGTAGGGGCTGTTAGTGCTAAATACTGGAGCTATAACAATAAATACTTATCAAGTAGTGGACATTCACAAGTAGAAGAAGGGTTAAAGAGCACTGGTGATGAACCTGGTTAGTCAGTGATTTAGCAGGTTGGAATCTCTGAATGAATCTCGCAGGAGTCACCCCCCTTTTTTAAATGTTAAATGTTCTCTCTCTCTCGCTCTCCATTTGTGCCGGGGCCCACAATTAAGGGCCGTGGCTCTGAATAACAAAAAAAGGCCCTTCTAACTCAGGTTGGCCCCAGGTGTTGTTTAGGCTTGGGGACATCAAAGGCACTTTTGAACCTTTCCGAGGCCCTCTCTGCTCAGGTAGTAATCCCAAAGCATAATCTATTTTAAACTGTAAACCACATTAGACTGACACCCTAAATCCACAGGGAGGGGGAGGGAGGGGGGGTGGGGGGGTTGGTGACCTCTTCAGACAAAAGGCAGCTGACCTTAGTAAAGGGCTGTGTGTTTTGCAGTAAGGGGATAATATGTAGCTAATGTGTTTGCATTTCTGAGATGTATTTAGCAAGGGGCATAGTGGTTGATTCCAAAAGGCCCTTTTATTTAAACTACGTCATCAACTAGGTGTAAAAGGAAGATTAAATTGTGTTAATTGGGGGTTAATAACAGAAACAACTACTAAACATGGATGAATCAGCACTAACAAACAAATATATGTGACCTTAACAATGAACAATAACACAATGTAAACTCTGAACTGATCAACAGCTTAGGAAAGAGCTAAGAAGTACTCCTTAAGTATTTCTCAAAGTATTTTCTCTCACACAGTAGTTCAACATGTTACCTCAATACCAGGGATGACATGGGTGAGTAGCTCCTGTGGTTTCCATAACATTGCCTGGGGAACCAGATTCATGGGGCTTTTACACCATGCAGTCCCATTTACATTTCTGCTCACCAACTGGCCTCGGGTCATAGGCAGATTATAGGCCACAGAGGTCAGACATTTGCACATGGTTGTGTGTGTGTGTGTGGCCTGGTGAGAGGTGTCTGTCAAAATCTGGGAGTGAAGTGACGTTTCTGTCAGCCAGTGCAATAGACCAGAGCAATGATTATGTGTGGACAACATACTGACCTGTCCTCTGCAAGTGATTCCCCTAATGACTAGGGTGCACTCCACCAACACAAGGTTTCAAATACTTTCTCACAGCAAACACACACAGGCAGACGTGAGCCCGCACGCACAGACACACACACACACTACCCCCGGCACACACACTAATCCCACACACAATGTTCAACATTCTCAAAGCCATAAATTCTCTAGGTGTAGAATTTATTAAATGTCTCCAGCCCCCTGCTTCTCCCCACCCAACAAGCCAAGAAAACAAGCCATATCACAATCAATTCCATAAGCTAAATTGGGGTGTAAAGTGGCGTGTTGAAGGTCAGGGTGGCGGGGCTTTGACTTCCATCTGAGCGTGAAGCACTTACCCTCTGCCCCTCGGAAGCAGCTAGCGACAGACAGACAGACAGACAGACCGACTAGGCCTAGCTCTCTGTGCCATCGCCTCACACAATAACTCTCCACAACTCCACACTCACTCAGCTTGGTCACCCTGTAAAGAGAGGGCGAAAAATAAGGGGAGAGACAGAGAAGGAGGGAAGGAGAAAATAAACGAGAGAAGAGTGAGTCCTGTTTACCTAGGTATTCCTGATTAAACCGGGAGTATTTTATTTAATGAGCATGACGCACGCAAGGTGTTCTCGTAAATCATCACATGGTTTACAAACTCAATAAGAGCTTCCTGCTATAACCAGGCAGCGCACACCTAAATTATTAACGAAGCCGGGGGCCCCCAGAGGCACAACTTTGATGATGTTATAAACAGGGGAGAGGACAAGGTGCTCTCTCAGCAAAAGATTATGGACCCCTAATTATCCAGCCTCAGAGAGAGAACGAGGGAGAGAAAGAAAGATCTGCATCTAAATAAACGTGACACATTTCCTTCCTGGCCTCTTATTTTTTCTCACACACTACTGGACTGAAGGATGATTGAGAGGGGGGAGCTAAGGGAGCCGTTTGAACCAATCATTGGAGGGTAATGATTGTGAACTGCACTGTAGGTTATAAGTCTTTGCATTGACATAAAAAGGAAATGGGTGTGATTGATAGGTTGGTGTTTTGAGAGACAAATATGGTAATATATGACATGTGGATAAACACTGAGAACACCTTCCTAATATTGAAATGCCCAATCACCCCCCCGCCCCGAATGGCACACATACACAATCCATGTCCTCCCCTTCATCTACACTGATTGAAGTGGATTTAACAAGTGACATCAATAAGGATCATAGCTTTCACCTTGTCAGTGTATGTCATGGAAAGAGCAGGTGTTCCTAATGTTTTGTACACTCTGTGTGTGTATGTGTAAATTATGAATATGTTAATGAGGACAGTGTGCATGAAAATGGCCGAATGCACTGGCACCGAGATCACCGTAACAAGTTCCTCCTCTGACAGCTTTTTTTCCCCTCACAGGACACATTTTTCTCTGGGCAAAATACAAATTTTTTAATCCAAATTCATCAAGCTTTGATAATCGCTGATGCAGCATTACTTGAGGTAAGCCTGGGAAATGGTAGGAAAAGTACAAAGTAGTGGAACACTGTTGGCTTTAACTGATAATTTTACTTTAACTAATAAAATGACTCCTAAGAGACTGCACATCAGAAATAGAGGGGAAGTTACAAGTGAAAGTAATCAATATAAAAGCGGAACCTGTACTGTCATCTGTTAAATTCACTCACATAATAAAATGATTATCTAAAGAGACTAAACTACACTTTCGCGAGTGGATCTGTATCTTTATCGCCCAAAGCCAGGCTTTGAGTTGGAGTACCTGTACCGCTAGCTAGCTATACATACACCACAATGTATTAGGAAATGTTTGATACAAATCCATTCATTTCCAGCATTACAGCATCTCTCTTTCACCAGACACATGAGTTCCTAAGGCCCAGTTAGTCTGGGATGTTAGTACATACAGAACGTAGTAAACTCAATAGCGGACAGCCGTGTCTCTGGTGAGAATGAGATAAAGAAGTGTAATTTCCCCAGTGCAAATTTGCTCCAAATTAAAATAAAAAACGAGTCCCTGGTGAAATCGCTTCTAAATCTGATATAGCAAGTCAAATGACTTTGTCATTAAAACGGATTGACTGTCTGCAGATCAGACTGGTCCCCATAAAACACATAAGGTCCTCGTAATGCACGTTTGTCTTAAAGATGATCTGTTTCGAGTTAGCCTAGCCAATGCAGTTTCCTCTCTGCACGGTTATAAAGGGGAGATGTTCTTTCCCTTTGACAGCCCTGTTTACTCCAAGAGGCTAAACAAATTAGGTCCCAGCTGACTGAATGGTGATGTGACGAACGGGGTGAACGCAAGACACTGGGAAGGAAGGACAGAGAGGTCTGTATTATAAAGATGTTAGTGCAGCTAGCCACTTCAGAGACATTTACTCTGACACCGCGACAAGTAGCAGGAATGGTTTTAGATGAAGAGAAACCAGGAAACTCCCGGAGAAGTGTTTGTTAATGCTAATGACCCAGATTCTCTGTACACGCACAGACACACACACACACACACTCACATACACACACACACACACACACACACACACACTGAAACACCAAAAAAGCACACACGCACACACCCTTTGACAAATATGACGATTTGATGTTTACTCTGCTCAACCACCTCTGCTCTAGCCAAAAAGCCTACTAACATCTCAGCTCAATTTTACCACATGGAGAAACCAAACAAACACAAGGCCCTGCTGCACACAGGGTGTGCAACTCACAGAAACGGGCAAAACAAAACACGTGTAAAATGCTGTGACCTTGGCCTAGAGAGACAGGCTTCCTCAATGCACAGACAATAGGCCGCTCGGGGTTCGAACACATGCGGCTCCCCTAGACATATTTGTGGTTCCCCCGCCCTCTTCCTCACACACCTTCTGTGGGAGGCTGGAGCTGGAGCTAGCTAGCCTCACGCCGCTACCGCTATCATAACCAGCTAGGGGGAATTCAATAATGCATTGAGATGTAAAATACCCTGAGATGTGTTTTCATTCCCCTCTCATCACAGCCAAGCATGTAATCTAATCAAAGAGGATGCTTCCCCCACTCTTGAGCATGGGCGCGAGGAGTCACACTCATACTGCTTCGAGTTATCCTGGAAACACTGCTCCGCAAAAAGATGGTTCCCCCTCAGGGGCTGAGTGCCATGCACTTTCTCTTCCCATCCCCCCAGTCGAAAATAAGGATGGTTCTTGCATAATGGAATCAAATCCAATGACTGTTGACCTCATGTAGTAAACATTGAAGCATGCTTGGTTTGCAGGCTGTCTCTTTCTCTCTCTCTGTCGCTGGCAGGTTCCAACCTGTGTAACTCCATCGCTCTCTGGTTATGTATTGGAGGTGTAATGGATTGAGGGTAGATATATGCATGTGCTTTTTGTAACCCGAGTTGGGAGGCTCCATGTTCAGGTCGTAGAGGAGACTAAGTGCAACACACATTCATCACTTCAGGTAATAATGACAAACTAGAGACCCTGAGGGACCATTCAAAAGGGTCACGTTCAAAGGCAAATCAGAAGTCTCTCGACAGCTAAAAACTCAACATAACCTCCCCGAACACATTAGCCAAAAATCCTCACTGACCCACTGTGTATCCCTTCTCTCCATTCCCAACCATTCTCCATCCACAATAAGTCATCTGTTGAGTGGCTGAAATGTGATGATTACGCAGGCCCCCAAGTATGTGCTTTTGAAAGGAAGTGGTGTCATCGCTCCGTCTAAAACTGTATCGGACCAAATCGAATTATATCCCAGGCGCCCTGGCACATTCAATTATCCCGAAATCCCCCCAAATACCACCAAAGACGTGGTCGCCAGTCGCCATTGACTGAAGAGTGGCCAACTGTAAGGATAAAGGGAGCGGTAACAAGGCTAGCTAACAGAGAAAGTCAAGAGAGATAGGGGGTCTGGGATGAATGCAGCGCGGTGGAGTGACGTTGTAGGCCGTCTTCTTGTGACTATCCAAGCTGTCACCAAGTGGCTCTGTATTAAAGTATGCATGCCCTGAAGCTTAGGATGCCGCTTTAGTCAAATTGAATAAAGACGATGCTTTGCACCAGTTTGAGAGTGTGGTTTCTAAATATACTATCTGATAAAAAATTATAAAAACATTCTCCAATAGAGAGACGCAAGCTAGCATGTAATTAGCATAACTTATAATCAAGTACAACACAAAACAAAAGACCCTTCACATACATTTGTCCAAACGTGTACCACACCAGAGTGAATATCAAATATCAACTGTTGATAGCTCAATGTATCGATCAAGTGTTCACCAGTCAACACGCTGTTTACTTGACACTTACAATTCCAACTTTTATATCTTTAACAGAGGGTGAAAACTCAAACGCCGGCTATAATTAGCTGTTCAAAAGGAGGTTCATATTTCTCAGGCTGAGCTTCCTTATCGGTTTCCTGGACAGATTGTAATGAATAACCCTGTGAGAGGCTGCCCCCCTCCTGACCCCTCCCACCCCCCTCCCAGGAGGCCGTACAGTGAGACAGACAGTGACACACAAATCTATCCCCTTTCACTGAGTGACAAACCGATCTGCCTGGCTGGCTAGTCATCAGTGACCTCTTCCACTTGGCCATCACTTTACCCAAAGCTGAGATACACGGATTGAGTGGAGTGTGTTGGTAGTGAAACCTCCCCTCCGTGTGTGTGTGTGTGTTTGTACGTGTGAGAGAGGAAGTGTGTGTGTTTGTTTGTACGTGAGAGAGGAGAAGTGTGTGTGTGTTTGTGCGTGAGAGAGAGGAAGGGTGTGTGTGTGTTTCTGTGTAGCCCTGTCCATCTATGACTCTGCTAAACATGCATTTTTATGACAAATCCACCAGGGTGTCAAAATACTAGAATCAATTGTTTTCCTGGGTCACTGATCAATTGTCACATGTGCCAATCAAAACCTAATTATTCAAAATCCCCAGTTATTGTTTGCATACATGTACAGTAACAAATGTTCCTATTTCCAAAAGTGATTTTATTTTTGGAGGGGTAGAGAGGGGTAGGATATGTTTGTTGTGGACACAGTAGGCCTTATTCAGATCTAGTACAGTAGTGCATTGTTCAAATCTAATGCAATGCATTTTTGCCATCTTTATTATAGGTTTCCATAGTAACATGAATACATATTTTGTGATGCTATGAATGACAGTCAAAGTCAAAAGCTGTTTGCTTCTGAAAATCAACAAAGCCAAAACAAACATGTTCCCAAATAAACTAGACACGTTATTCAATCAAAGGCTAAACGCTAATGACACGTGAACACGGCAAACAAACACACTGTGTGAATCTGTAAGCTCCAGAAAAGGAGAAGGTGTTAATTAGTGCACTACCTACAGCATGATTGCATTGCACTTGTTATGCACTTGCAGGTGATTACATTTCAACAGGAGCACATTACATTCATCACTTGGCAATGTTAACAGGTGACAGCCCGGCCCTGAACACTTACACAGTCACAGTCACACTCACACCCTTTTCTTTGGTTAGCCAATCCCCTAACCAGTTTCTGTATTCCCTATCTATCCTCACTCTACCAGAAAAAGAGTGGCCGGCAACCCACTTTAAATTCTCCTAGCATAAGAGCGCGTTGTCCAGATTCTTACAGCAGTAACCCACCAAGGCTTTTGTTCAAAATTAGACAGCGGCCCCCGAACAGCCTGCTCTAACTCAAACTATTTCCCCGCTGAACCAGCCTTTCTCTTCCCCTGATTTTAAAATGATGCCATCAAGTCGATCAGGCACCGGCGAGCCACCGTTGGGATGGCGGTGAAATGACAAGCGAGTTTCTCTGTGATTTATTCTGTTCTAGCGCAGTTGAACGGCTGTCCCCGTTGATGAGCACGGTGCGCTGCTCTGCGGTGCCTGGGAAAATCTGCATCTGTTACATGAGCAGGGCTTGTACAAAATGGCATGTTGTCAGAGTGGCAGGCTTGTCTCTACTCTCTGCATGGTAGACTCACTGCTACTACTGCTCAGGTCTACAGGGACCAGGCACTGATACAAAGTATCCAACTTGCTGACTGACTTTATGCATATAGGCTGTTATTGATACTGCGGATACATTTGAACCATATTAATTAAATTGCAGCGTTGTAGTCCATTATAAATGCACTGCACTCATTTTCAGATCTGACAACAAACACAAGGTAGAGCTAGGCCTAACCACACCCTCTATAACAGACTAACCACACCCTCTATAACAGACTAACCACACCCTCTATAACAGACTAACCACACCCTCTATAACAGACTAACCACACCCTCTATAACAGACAGACGGACGGACGGACGGACAGACAGACAGAAGGGCAGATGGGGAGACAGATGGACGGGCAGACAGAAGGGCAGATGGGGAGACAGACGGACGGACAGACAGACAGAAGGGCAGATGGGGAGACAGACAGAAATGATTTTAATAATGACATTTGTATCTATGAATTACACAGCCCCGAGGTCCAACCTTAATGATCAGTGAGTGATTCCACAGTTAGTCATTGAAGTGTATGATGATCCATTGCACCAGGAGGCAAAACCCCCTCCTTCAGGGAGCTGTTCATGTTCAGCAACGAAGCATGTGAAATAACACATTCATAATCATCTACTAATACTAAGGAATGATGAAGATAATTAAAATGATATCTTAAACTGATTCGATTCAAACAAAAGCCCAACGCCTGCTAAGTTTAATCACGATTTGGGTGATTTTCATTTACATTTACGTCATTTAGCAGACGCTCTTATCCAGAGCGACTTACAAATTGGTGCATTCACCTTATTTTCCTGATAGTAAACAAAATGATCAAGTTTACCATGGTGACACAGAGATTCCAAGAATATTATAGGCAACACCTTTCCCGGAGCACTGTTGGCCCAACTCCAATGACAGTATTCTACCTGAGACAAGGCCCTGTAATCACTCATCGTATCTAGCTGAGAGCAGCAGCCTACATGGGAGGGAGGGAAGCTGTATCAACATCAGCCTAGCTGTCACTGCCCAGACTACTGTCCCTGTTCCTCTGACAGGCCTCAGCCCCAGCCTTCATAGATCATCTCTCTCCATCCCTCTCCCCCTCTCTCTCTTGCTCTCCCTCTCAGTGGGTCCTGGCCTGGTCTTGTCTGGCTGCAGCTGAGAGTGGGGGACCTGGGGTGGGGTGCCTGACCAGCTGCATGCTTTTCTGTGTGACCCCCGGAGAGGCTACAGAGCAGGCACCTGTCTATCTCCCACGACCCCTATTGATATGTGGTGTGTCTGTGTGTGGACAGGACACTGGGGAAGAAGGGAGGCAACGGCGTGGGTTTCAGTCAGGCTGCCGTGGTTGACCCGGATAGAGAGTGGGCTGACCCTGATGGGGGGGGTCGGCTAGGCTGCTTATGTAAAGTACCAATCATGGAGACCAGTGATGCTAATGCTAACGCTGCTATAAAGCTACATCAACAACCACTGCTACTAGAGCTACTGTAATAACAAGCTACACATACAACTATTACTTCATTATTTTTTATTCATACTAAATTAATTTGTAAACTAGTTTAAAAACAGCAATAGGCCTTTTCCTTCCGCTATCCTATCTTCCTTTGAAAAGTAGAGCAATCCCAATATAAAGTTCAGCCAGTCTGTACTAAGTAGGTCTGTGTGTGTGGATGTTTTGTGAAAATATATTTTTAACTGTTGATAAAGATCAATAGCCATGCTCATGATATAAATTCTGAGCTCCAAGATTGTATTGATCCAACCTCTAATGCCTTTGGCTTCAGGATGGCATCATGAGGCAGACTTGAGAAAAAATACAAGCAAAAAACTGATTGACTGTAAAAAAGATTGATACTGTACCTCCCTAGCTAGCCTGCTGTAAAACAGTCTGTGGTTTCACTTGTAGCTACTGCCAGCTTGATTCCTTGTGAGAAAATCAGAGTGATAATGTATTTTTGTTGTGTTGTTCACTAGTTATATGCAAGTTCCCCTTCTTTTTTAATTTCATAACTTGCTCTGAAGTTTGGCAAAGTCATTGAACGGTGTCTATCAGTATTATTTGAATTGAAACCACAGATCATATCTTGTCGCCAAGTGTCAAGCAGGGTGAACTAACACTCGCACTTGCGTTAATTATTTTTTCTTACTAGCTCTGACTTTTGCTACTTTATTTAAAATGTACTTACTATGACTGACTGTGGTATGTGGTTGTCTCACCTAGCTATCTTAAGATGACTGCACTAACTAAGTCACTCTGGATAAGAGCGTCTGCTAAATGACTAAAATGTTAATGTGGAATGTGCCAAGCAGAGTCACCTCAAACAGTCATAATAACATTTGTATGGCTGTTAGGCTACTGGATCAAGCATCCATGCCATCCCAAACTGTGTACAAAAGCATGCAAACACAAACAGGCAGGCACAGACACAGGCACGTTCACCCATGCACACACTTCCTCTGAAAGCCAACCTGCTCTCTCTCACCACTCTGGCCCTAGCTGCATGTGCAGGAGCAGTACAGGCAAAGGGGGCTACTGTAGATCTGGCGCCTGGCACGTCAATATGACAAAGACACATTTTCCTCTGTCTGCCTCGGCCACCTGGCCCCTCCCTAGTGGTGTGAGGCCGCCTCCCCACCGCTGGGCGCTCAGGTATAGTCTGGACCAAGGGTCAAAGTTCAATAAGTAGGACAAAACCAAAATGTGTGGGCGGGCGGGGGGGTCGTGCTGCCATTAGTTATGCTGCTAAATGTCCCTCCCAGGTGCCACATGGCTGTAAGGAACAGACCCACCAGACCAGGCTGATGGAACTGCCCAGACTGCTTTCCCTATTCGCCTGTTTCAAAGTAGCACATAGAAAAAGCCCAGGTGTCATATCACTTTTTTACCCCCACGCTGAACCTGCCGTTCTTCTACATTGGAATATGGAGTGAAATGGCTCTGCAGAAGAGCATGTCAAGTTAGGACTCCTTTGTGAGGCAGGTCACTGTTGGACCAGTTCATTGGTTATGATTACCCCCATTTACTGACAATACAGTCGGAGAGGAAACTGTACCCCCCCCCAACAGACACACACACTCCACATGTACACACACAGCTCCTTCACCCTTAACTCCACTCAACCCAGAGAAAGTGAAGTCATTAAGATACACTGGATACTCCTCTCCTCTTTACGTAGAAGTTCAAGTTTCCTGTCTAATATTGGGGTTCTCGATAATGCCCGGGCGATTTACAATAATTTTCCTGCACCAGGCTTCTGGTTTCACCTGCGGTGGCGAAGATATCATTTCTCTTCACTGTAAAAGCCCAGAATGCAGCTTGTCAGGCCCATTCCTCAACACGCTACATTTCGGGGCCTGCTGACACATTCATAAATATGACACCTTGTTTTGTCCTCTTGGCGTCTTTTGGTTGGGGATAGCCTTTGAATTGGAAGCAGGTAAGCTAATAGGCTCTCTCTGATACATGGGAACCTGGGGTTTGGAGCTCCACGGTGGCCCCGGGCGACATATGACAAGCAGATAATGACTGTATACCTGTCAAGTCAAGGATATCTGTCTAGCACTAAATACAGATGTGCCTTTTTGACAACAAAATGCCAGCTTCTCTCTTGTTCTCCCTTTCACATGCATGCGAGCACACACACAGAAACACAGAGGAACAAAGGCCTCCTAAATGTATGCGCTTATAATTGTGATTTTCTGCGCTGGCCGGTGTTCCCACGTAATACGTGTTTGGGAATGCATGGTCGGAGCTAATATGATTCCATTGTAGTCAGAGAGAGTGAGATAGGGGAGAGCAAGAGAGAGACTTTCTGTGTGTTGTGTGATGCCTCGGGGGTTGCAGGTGAAAGCAATCTCTGCCGTGAAACCCGACGAGATGCGCATTTCTGCACCCGGAGTGCTGCCGGAGCTGATTTTTTTTTGATAGGATAAAGCCACTGACACTCGGTTCCTCCATCACGCCAGGGCATGCCGCTGTTTTCATCTCCCTCCTATTCTATTCATTAGCTATCCAAACACGGCCGCCACGATACCAACACAGGGGAACATTTTGTTGTGTTACATGGTGGGATTAAAATGGATTTAATAAAAAAAAAAAAAAATTAAACGATCTACACAAAATACTGTAAAAAATGTGAACATTTGTCAAATATTAACTAATATCTTGATTACGTAAGTATTCAACCCCCTGAGTCAATACATATTAGAATCACCTTTGGCACATTATTCGTTCTTCCACCTCTGGCCTGCTGGTCCCCCTACCTCTGCGGAAGTACAGACCCCGCTCAGCCCAGTCAAAACTGTTCGCTGCTCTGGCACCCCAATGGTGGAACAAGTTCCCTCACGACGCCAGGACAGCGGAGTCACTGACCACCTTCCGGAGACACTTGAAACCCTAACTCTTTAAGGAATACCTGGGATAGGATAAAGGTAATCCTTCTACCCCCCCCCCCCCCACTAAAATAAATAAAAACAAAATAAAAAAGACAATATATATAAAACAAATGAAAATTAAAAATATACTCAAAAAAAAAAATGAAAAAAAAAAAAAAAAATTTGTAAAGTGGTTGTCCCACTGGCTATCATAAGGTGAATGCACCAATTTGTAAGTCGCTCTGGATAAAAGCGTCTGCTAAATGACGTAAATGTAAAATTATTCATTTTTAAATTCTTCAATTTCTGTCAAGTTGGTTGTTGATCATTGCTAGACAGCCATTTTCAAGTCTTGCCATAGATTTTCAAGCAGATTTAAGTCAAAACTGTAATTAGGCCACTCAGGAACATTCAATGTCATCTTGGTAAGCAACTCCAGTGTATATTTGGCCTTGTGTTTTAGCTTATTGTCCTGCTGAAAGGTGAATTTGTCTCCCAATGTCTGTTGGAAAGCAGACTGAACCAGGTTTTCCTCTAGGATTTTGGCTGTGCTTAGCTCTATTCCGTTTCGTTTTATCCTGAAAAACTCCCCATTATTTGCCCCATTATTTGCTGATGTCAAGCATACCCATACCATGATGCAGCCACCACCATGCCTGAAAATAAGGAGGCAGTTACTCAGTGATGTGTGGTGTTGGATTTGCATTTAGGCCAAAAAGTGTACTCCTTTGTTGTTGTTTTTTGTTGTTGCAATATTACTTTAGTGCCTTGTTGCATATAAGATGCACGTTTTGGAATATTATTATTCTATATATTTGTATTCTTTTTTTCACTCTGGTCACTACAATGTTGTTGATCCATCCTCAGTTTTCTACCATCACAGATATTGAACTCTGTACCAATGGCCTCATGGTAACATCCCTGAGCAGTTTCACTCCTGTCCTGCAGCTCAGTTCAGATGGATGACTCTATCTTTGAGGTGTCCGGGTGGTTTAATACATAATTCACAACATAATTATTAACTAGACCATGCTTACAGAGACATTCAATGTCTGATTTGTTATTGTTACCCATCTACCAATCAATGCCCTTTTTATGAGGCTTTCAAAAAGCTCCCTGGTCTTTGTAGTTCTCGGGGCCAGTTCCAGGCATAAGCAACATAAGCGAAAGCTTAGGGCCCCGCGGCTGCTAGGGGGCCCCCGACCCCCAATGTATTTATTTTTTAAATGTAGCAAATCTTTTGGGGAACTCAGTCAGGATCTCAACTTAATATGTTGATAGTTAGAATAGTAGAATATAAAAGTTGCAATTTCTAAATTTGGTTGTGCATCAGCAGTTTTTCTCTTCTTGTGTTACTGACAGTTACTCAATTAGCCCATGTCACAGTGTTAATTTTGGCAGCTATTTTAGATTCCGTTTTAGTCTTAGTTTTAGTCTTAAAATAACTTTTAGTCTTAGTCACATTTGAGTTATTATCAGTCAATTAAAACTCTGGAAAATGTTAGTCTAGTTTTAGTCACAGCCATTGTAGTCACATAAGTCAGTGCATTTTTGTCTATTAAATAATGAATATGTAGGCTACCTCTATCTTCCATCATGTGAACATTCAGATAGCCTTGTCCAGCTAGGCCTACAATCCCCTCATATAGCTGGCACATTGTTATTGTGGCAGATTGTAACCAATGCCAACCATAAGTAACCATATAGGCTATAAAGCCTTGGCTACAGGTTAAACAATTTACAGCTCAGACATTCTCCCCATCATAACTGTCAAGGGGGTAAATAAGTGGTTTCCCTGAAAAGGAGAGAATTTTACAAAAATGACAGTATTACTGTACTCCTAATATTCAACAAATAGCAACAAAAAAGCGGCAATACAGATGAATGAATAACAGCGCACATGGGAAAATAGAGCTTCTGATGTGATCAAAGCAAAAATAACCTCCATGAAAGTAAGAGAGACTAAACATTGTTTCTATATAGTTGAGGTTAGTTACAAGTGAAGTCACCTGGCTTCGCATCAATTCGAAAGATTGACGAGTGACTGAAGTGACTGCATGGGAGCTGTGTGGGAGAGCCGGGCAGATCAGCTCAATCAGACAGCGCAACTGAAAGATGTCAATTTGGGATTGCATGAAATATTCTGCATGCTTGCATGCTTATGACTGGGCAAAACAGATGAAAAGGAGCTTCATGTCAAATGAAATGTCCATTAGTCTCACGTGGAATTCTTCTCATCCCATTTTCGTCAACTAAATTGAAAAGTAATTTGTAATAGTTATCGTTTTTTTCCCAGGGCGCATCGTCTCGTTATCGTCATAGTTTTAGTCAGGAATAATAGGTCGTTGACAAGTATTTTTCGTAATAATTATTGTTGAGGAAATGAACACTGCCATGTAAGCCATTTTTTTTAGATTGGTAAATTAGTCTAGTCATCTATCTAAACTTGTAGTAATCATGGTTTGAGTTACCGACCGGGGCCCTGACTTCCAGGGGGCCCCCATTGATTTTGTAAGTCACTATTACACAGATGTCATATTAACATGGTTTAAGTCATGGCAAGATTAGTAGAATTGCAGCAATCTTGTTTTAAAACTGCAACATTTTCTCTACGCCTCATGGCAACGTGTAGAATTGCAGGAAACAAAATGTTGCTTAGGGCCCCCAAAAGGCTAGAGCCAGCCCTGGTAGTTGAATCTGTGCTTTAAATTCAATACTTGACTGAGGGATCTTACAGATGTTGTATGTATGGGGGACAGAGGAAGGGTTAGTCATTTAAAAATCATGCCAACCCCTATTATTTCACACAGTGAGTCCATGTAACTTTTTATGTGATTTGTTAAGCCCAATTTTACTCCTGAACTAATTTAGGTTTGCCTAAACAAAGGGGCTGAATACTTATGCAATGAGTATTTTTTTTTTTTATTGTTATTAATCTTTATTTTTTAAATCATTTTTCTTCCACTTTGACATTAGAGTATTTTGTGTATATTGTTGACAAGAAAATACAATTCAATCAATTTTAATCCCACTTTGTAACACAATAAAATGTGAAGAAGTCCAAGGGGTCTGAATACTTTTGCACACACACATACACACACATCTTCAATTTTTGTTGTAGTTTTAGTTTTTTGGAGATCAACATTTTGCACAGTCATGCTTTGAATGCGCATTGCATCCATAAATAAATACAGTCAAAATCTGAGGCTTCAGCCCTGCCTTGACCAGAATAAAAGGAAAACGGCATACTACAGCAGCCAAGAGAATCCAAATGATTAGTGCATTGCTGAGATGAATGAACAAGAGACAATTATACATCATTTATGCAGATTCAATTACGGCTCTGTACATGGAATTATTATGATTAGCAACAAACCATATTTTTCCATTCGTGGCGAGGTACAGTATTTTGTATTTGTAGGCATGAAGCTGCAATGCATTTAGCATAATCTCATAATAGGCCAATTTAAATATTTCTGCCCATGTTGGCCATACTGTAATCCCAAACAAAAACAGTGCATTGGGCAGCGCTCCACGAAAAATGTGAATGGAACTTATTAGTAGCTGGATACTTATTATATGCCATTATTTATGGCTGCGAGATTATTTCCAATCCACTAGGTGCTTAGTGAACAATACTGAGGAAGGCTCCCGGTAAATGTATGCCTATTACCATCATCTGATTGTGGTTTTCCAACCATGTGTGGTCTGGAAGCTCAGGTCCAGTCCTCAACATTCAACCATCAACATATCAACTTCCTGCCTGTGGCCCATGTACCCGGCATTGTGCCTGTCTGAAAGAGCATTACGCTCCTATTGATAAATCCCACTGCCTCGGAGGCCTCTCCCAGTGCTGCCGCCAATGTAGCGCCCATCCCCCCCCAAGGGAGAGGAACACTGACACTTATGACAGTTTATTATACAGAACATGGAACCTGGTTAAACAGATTGGAATCTCCCTGAACGTTGAAAGTGTTTCTCCTAGCCCCGCTCCGCTCTGCTCCGCTCGACGCATTAATGCAATCTAGAGAAAGGCTGAAGAGCTTTTCTCCAGGTCAGCCAGCCAGCCAGCCAACCAGTCAGTCAGGAAACATCGGCCTCCACCACAGCCGCCCCGCCAGCTAAAATGGAAATGTGAGAACGGGGTAGACTAGCCTGGCTGACAGGGATTTAAGGTTCAGTACCGTCAAGATAAAGTAAAGCCTCGCCTGGCAAAATGACACACTTTCCCCCTGTTCAATGGCCATAATAACGTGTTCCTATGTGTTCTTATGCCGGGCCTGTAACCTTTTATTAAATTAGAAGTAGCAGCTCTGAGGTCCTTTTCTAAACTGCAGGCAGCCAGAAAGCTACATACTACTCTGTCCCTCCAAGGAACAGCTTGAGCTTTCAGGCGTACGGCCACAAAAAGATCTCTCTCCTTTACAGGATTTGAGTGTGGGTCCCTGGTATGGATGTAACTGCCATTCTTCAGGTAAAGTACTATATATAATATCACACGTCAAAGCAGTAGCGCAAAAATGACATTCTATAAAGTGTTTTGTACCTTTGAACTATTGGAAAAAGTGTGAGTGACATGACAATCGACAAACGACTGAAATACACCAACTCACGTTGCATTCACAAGAATTGGAAATGATCAAAATCCAAACTACATTGAGAGAGCTAGCAACGTCTTAGCCATCCATGTCTTTCCTCAGTTATAAACCAGGGGTTTTTCAGTCAGGATGTGTCAATGTGAGATCTTTTATGATTGTCTGGCTTGCTCATATTCCTATCCGGGGGGCCAGTATGTGCATGCACAGAGCAACATACAGTATCTTGGTGAATGAGAGCATTTGAGAAGGGTTGGAGAGGGAATAAAGAAGGATAGTGAAATACAAGACTGTGACAGGAGGTAAAAATGACTGCTCTCCAGCTTCCAATAATCACCTGCTATTAGCAGTATGACATAATACTAATAATAATACATGCTAATAGCACAAGGTAACGTGTGAACAATGAATATGTATTCATTGTTTTAGGACTAATTGTGGAACATGGGAGAGGTAAGTGATTGTTGTAATCGTGGGAAACGGCAGCATACTTAGGTGAGTCGAAGATAATTGTTTTAAAGTAAAGCTCAATATCTTTCTTTCCTTGTGACAACACAAGGATCTGTTGTTCCTTTCAACTCCCTATTTGTTGCAATAAACCCACCAGATCGCTTCACCCTCTAGTCAACTCAATACTGAGATGCAGTTAGAAGCCAAGCCTGTTTCTCCAGGAGCTCTGAGGCAACACACTTCTCTTCTCCCTGATCCCTTTATGAACACCTCGCCACCGATTCTTCTCCACTTCGGGGGACTTCTGTTCCATTCTTCACGGTCAAGGATTAAAGCATTAGACAACACAGCTCGCCTCGCCGTGTCACGTGCTTGGGTGCCGCAGCCAATGGCAAAGAGCGCTAGGCGAGCGGCAGGCGCAACAGGCGCCCCGCTTGGCCACCCACACATCCAGGAGACGGTGCGGGGAGCAGTATCAAACGGGGAACATCTGTGGCCACTGGGCCGTGCAGGACGGGGAACAATGGTGGCCCCCCGGGGGCAAGGCAGGCACACACAGCTCTGGCCTGCTCCTCGCTGCAAAGGCGCAGGCACACAGGCCCAGGGAGCAAGACCCCCACCCCCCCCCCACCCCATGTGGCAGCAGAACCATGGTGGAGAGACAGCCAGAGCTAAAGATGCACAGCCACTGCTCCAGCACTGAGGAGCAAGAGGAGGAGGAAGAGGGTCTCTCATGGCAGGCAAGCAGGCAGGAGACACTGCAGTCCCCCCACCACCCTGGACCTATGGCTGAGTCTGAGTAGAGACTAGCCCCCCAGGCCTGTCTCTTATAGACACACAGAGCACAGCTATTGGAGAAAGTAACACACAACTCAATGACTAATGAGTTGTGAGCAGCACTCCACCACCTGCCTCTTTGGAAATGGAGGAATGTTGTGTTTACTCCAATGGTGCAGTGTTGGAACCATAGAAAACTGAAGACACACACGGAGAAGAAGCAGTGGTCTGCTGATAAGAAAACATTGGATGGTTATTGTCTAGCTGTTTAAGTGCATTGCAGTTGACCTGTCCCAGTTCAAATAATAGGATAGGATCAAGGTTAGATGGTAAACATGTACAGTCCCCTGTTGTCAATGAATGCTGGAGAACTGCTCCGAGGGGGTTCGATGACTGCATAAGAGATGGCAAATGACATTATAGCTTATACAGTGGGAGAACAAGTATTTGATACACTGCCGATTTTGCAGGTTTTCCTACTTACAAAGCATGTAGAGGTCTGTCATTTTTATCATAGGTACACTTCAACTGTGAGAGACGGAATCTAAAAAAAAACTAACAGGTCTGTGAGAGCCGGAATTCTTACTGGTTGGTATGTGATCAAATACTTATGTCATGCAATAAAATG
Organism: Coregonus clupeaformis; assembly: GCF_020615455.1. Classification (NCBI taxonomy): domain Eukaryota; kingdom Metazoa; phylum Chordata; class Actinopteri; order Salmoniformes; family Salmonidae; genus Coregonus; species Coregonus clupeaformis. Next base: position 39,707,145 of record NC_059198.1, on the reverse strand, counting down.
CAAATTAATTACTTAAAAATCATACAATGTGATTTTCTGGATTTTTGTTTTAGATTCCGTCTCTCACAGTTGAAGTGTACCTATGATAAAAATTACAGACCTCTACATGCTTTGTAAGTAGGAAAACCTGCAAAATCGGCAGTGTATCAAATACTTGTTCTCCCCACTGTATAATAAGGACGTTTATGATAATTTGGCAGTGTCAAATTCAAACCCACAAAGTGATAGCGGCTGAAATAGTGTAATGCAACACTACATTTCGTAAACAAAAGTAAACTACAAAATTACTAAACATTTTCCAAGGTTTTACTTTAATGCAAAGTTTAGACCAATTATTTTCAGTGGGGAAGAGAAGAAGAAACTATGTACATTTAATCTATAGATCCTGTCCTTGTCCACTTAAAATGTATTGTTCTTCCTTTCATGTTTTATTCCCTCTTGAAAACATGTACTCTGATGTAGTGCACACGTCCATGACAGTTCCAGGCCATTGCACATATTAGGAGTCAACTGCTGCTTTTCTGTGTTTAGTTTCTGTATTTCTTATTTGGACTCTGATAGATCTTCATAGCTACATTACTCAAGAAAAAAAATAAAAAATATGGTTTTCTCCTCCCATTCCCCTCATTAGAATGCGTCAAGGAGCACAGGGCTCATCCGTCTACTAGGCTATATTGCTATACTGTAGGACTGAATAAAGCAGCATGTCTAGATCGACAGAGCAGAAGCCATGCAGAGGTAACCGTACCTCCACATCATCATCAACATCTCCCCACAGAGACACATCATTGCCACATCCTCACTGTTTACTTCTCTAAGCAGAGCGAATCCCATCATGGCTCCCTCCGTCGGCTCCGCAACACAATTTCAATAAAATATTCCACAGCTGTCGTGGCTCTCAATGGCCTCCCAAGTGGCTTTTGTTGTGTTGACACGCGTGAAACTGTGCACAGGCACGGAAACAGGGCAACAGACACCGTCGCCCCACCACCGCCACACATGTCCCCACCACTGATCCCCTCTGTGTCGCAATGTCACCTGACTCGGCGTGCCACCTTGTCATGTTGTGGTTAGGTGAAACGTCACACCAGCACACTCACGTGTCACCTATAAGAAGAATCATTGTTGTGAAATGCTTTCATATGAGGGCTGAATGTGGAATATATTTTGTGTGTATGTCATTGTAGGGAATAGTAAGAGCAGGGAACAGAATTCTATATATTTTTTGCATGTTTATGTGTGTGTTTGTGTGTGTTTATGTGTGTGTTTATGTGTGTGTTTGCGTATGTGCATATGCATCTGTGTCTTCTATGTTTCTTGTTCGTTTGGGTTGTATTTTAGTGTGCGGGGTTGACGAGCGCTGATGAGAAAATGTACAGCTGCCTCTGTCATGGGCCCTGTCTGGCTGTGCGGGCCCCTGCCATAGCCCCCTGTATTGTATAGCTGTGTGGGCTCAGCTGCACAGGTCCTCCCAGCAGAGAGCTGTGGGCTGGTGCCCTCCTCTCCATCACCCCAGTGGGCCCCAGTAGCCTGAGCTCAGTCACACACACCTCCCTGGACTGTGGGAACCACCAGGTCTCTACTGGAGCTACCTCTACACTTCACATGAGACCAGCACTGGAGACCCAGGCTAGCATCACAAAAAATGGCTACTGAGGCTTGTATCTTGAATTCAGTCAAACACAAATTCATAGACAAAACACCAAGGCAATCATTTATAGGTCAATGTTGTGTTATGAGTGGCACCATGAGACAGAGTGGAGTATCAGTCGGGTACAGTTTGCATTACAGAAACAATACGTTATTACCACATTGTCAATATCTCTGGAAGAGAACTCCCCCAAGGTCCCCATTCATTCAGCAGTAGTTCAAGTAGAAGTTCTGATATAGTGGCTGTAGATGCATTTCAGCTATAGAATAACAGAGGTGGTAGGGACAATGATGGAAGCACTCTAACGTTTACCATAATATACACAGACATGAGAGGATGAGGAGTTACACCTGAGGACAATCAGTGTGTTTAACTAGCACTTAGTGACTTACTAAATTAGTGATCTAAATCTTCCAATTGAAGTGTTTGCCTTCTGAATAGGCGTTTCCTTCACAAGATTGACATACTAGCCATTTTTGTTTGCCAAGCGCACTTATAGGATTTACACTGAGCTAGCTACATGTTTTAGATAACATCGCATTGGTGGGATTCTTTACCATACTGTACCATGCAGACCCCTTAATCAACCAACTACTCGTATGAGTTGCTTTTCAGTTTGACTGACAGAAGTCGTGCTTGACCATGAAGCTAAATGAGTCATCAGTAAACTGTACCCAAGTTATAATAAACTATAGTATCTGTATCACAGTGCATTTTGTACTCATTTAAATATGTAATAGGATAGGATGTAGGTTGGATGGTAAACATGTACAGTCCCTTGTTGTCAAAGAACGCTGGAGAACTGCTCCGAGGGGGTTCGATGACTGCATAAGAGATGACAAATGACATAATAGCTTATATAATGAGGAAGTTTATGATCATTTGGCAGTGTCAAATTCAAACCCACAAAGTAATAGCAGCTGAAAGTGTAACGCAACACTACATTTCATAACAAAAGTAAACTACAAAATGACTAAACATTTTCCAAGGTTTTACTTTAATGCAAAGTTTAGACCAATTATTTTCAGTGGGGAAGAGAAGAAGAAACTATGTACATTTAATCTATAGATCCTGTCTTTGTCCACTTTCATGTTTTATTCTCTCTTGAAAACAGGTGAAATCTTTGCACGGGTGCAAATGCTTTATGCAGGTGGTGAGAGTAGGCAACGACAGCTCCGCCATGCTGACCCTCAACTCGGAGGCCCCCCAGGGGTGTGTGATTAACCCCCTTCTGTACTCCCTGTTTACCCACGTCTGTGTGGCCACGCACGACTCCAACTCCATCAAGTTTGCTGTTTACACGATGGTGGTAGGCCTGATCACCAACGGTGATGAGAGAGCCTACAGGGAGGAGGTCAGAGACCTGGCAGTGTGGTGCCAGGACAACAACCTCTCCCTCAATGTCAGCAAGACCAAGGAGCTGATCGTGGACTACAGGAAACGGGGGGATGCACACCCCCATCCATACCAACAGGGCCACAGTGGAGAGGGTCAAGAGCTTCGTTCCTCAGTGTCCACATCACTGAGGACTTAACATCCTCTCACACCAGCACAGTCGTGAAGAAGGCACGGCAGCACCTCTTCTTCCTCAGGAGGCTGAACTTTTACAGCTGCACCATCGAGAGTATCCTGACTGGTTGTATCACCGTCTGGTATGGCAACTGCTCCGCCCTCGACAGAAGGCCCTACAGAGGGTGGGCCAGCGTATCACTGGGGTTGAGCTCCCAGCCATCTAGGACGTACTTGCCAGGCGGTGTCTGAGAAAGGCCCGAAAAATTGCCAAAGACTCCATCCACTGGAGACATGAATTGTTCTCCATGCTCCCATCCGGCAGGTGGCACCGGTGCATCAAGACTCTGACCAACAGAATCCTACCAGCTTCTATCCGCTGACCACAAGACAAACGGCTAAATGGCTACTAGTATGTTTACTATGTTAAATGGCACACACCCCCTCACACCTATGCTACTGCTAAAATGGGTGCCAGGCGCACCGGTTTGTGTCAAGAACGGCAACGCTGCTGGTTTTTTCACGCTCAACTGTTTTCTGTGTGTATCAAGAATGGTCCACCACCCAAAAGGACATCCAGCCAGCTTGACACAACTGTGGGAAACATTGGAGTCAACATGGGCCAGCATCCCTGTGGAACGCATTTGACACCTTGTTGAGTCCCTTCCCCGACGAATTGAGGCTGTTCTGAGGGCAAAATGGGGTGCAACTCAATATTAGGAAGGTGTTCCTAATGTTTTGTACACTCAGTGTATTCTCGCATTCATGTTTCTTCAACCTATATCCTACTTCTAATATATATATATATATATATATATATATATATATATATATATATATTGTGATGTCACGAGAGGCTACACAGCTTTCAGCGGGATTGCTCAAGTAGTGCAAGGAGACCAGGTTCAACCAAAACAAGGATTTTATTAAAGGTCTTGGGAAACTAACGAAAGTATAACACAATTCTGTTCTCTGGTGGCTCTTTAAGGGTTAACAGTTCAGGGATGTCTCTTCCACATCCAAAATCATAACTCTCCTCGCTCAAATAACTTTTCCCCAGTCTTACTGTATTCCACGTTGCAGCTAGTGGCCAACCCAGCAAAACGTCCTTCCAAATGTCCCACACGTATTTCCACAGGTGCATATATCCAAAGGTGAGTATTTCCCAAAGGTAAGTATCTCCAAATCCTTATATTCCTCATGGAAGTGGACGTGCAGCACTCTTGTCCTCCAGAGAGCCCAGCTTGGAGACCGTGTCTCTTCCCTTCAACAAACCTTCAGCTCATCAGCTCCTGATTGGTTTCAGCTGCGTGGGAAGATTGGCCATAGAGGGTTGGAGTTCCCGACCATACCAGCAGATGGAGCCATAGCTGTCTGGGTTTGCAGCCATCTCAGGGGGGATGTAACGTCCCTCCAGGACACAGCCTCTCGTGACATCACACATCCCCCTCCTCGGGACCGACGTCCTCGTCGGGTAAAGGCAGCGAAGAAGGCATCACGCCGGGAGAGGGCGTCCGCATTGCCGTGGTGCTTGCCAGCCTGCTCTCTCTTCAACTCCTCCACCTCTAGGACCAGGGACTCAGCCTCCTGTTGTCTCTCCTTGAGTTTCTTACTGAACGCATCAGCCTTGGTTTTAGCAGAGTTTAGCTTCTGTTGAGCAGCTTTCAGTTCCTTCTCTCTCTCTGCCTCCGCATTCTTCATCTTGTTCTCCAACACCTTGTACTTCTCCTCTGCCTTCTTCTGGACCTCCTTACTACTGCGCAGGGTCTCCTCACACTCCTCGATGGTCCTGCGCAGCCTCTCCAGCTCCTCCTGTTGCTTAGGGAAGGAGCTCTGTTGGAGTTTAGCCTGGAGGATATCTAACTCTTCTGTCTTCATGTCTAACTGTTGCTTTAACAAACGATACCTCTCAGCGGTCCCCTTCAGACCAGACAGTTCTTTGTCCAGATTCTGTAGCTCCGTCTCTGTGTCGGTCTGGGGCACCTGCCATCCCTATCAGAGCCCGGGCGGGAGTGAGTAATTCGGAGGATTGCACGGAGCCTTCCCAGGATGAGTCTTGCCTCTCCGTTTCCGAGGTACTCGGGTTATCCTCTCCTGAGACTCTCTCCAGAGTGGGTAAAAGGCTGGGCAGTCTCGTCCAATTAGGACAGGGGACGGGGAGGGAATCAACCACCCCCGCCGTCGTGTGTATGGTTCCCCGTGTGCTGGTCATTGTAAGTTCAGTAATGGGGTATTCTCTGGTGTCCCCATGGACACAGGAAACTGGGAGGACTTTCCCCGGGGTCAGACACGTTGGGCCCACCAAATCCTTACGCACCAGGGTGGCCCGGCTACCAGAATCCAGTAAGGCCTCCACATCATGGTGATTCACAGTTACCGGGCAGGTGGGGGGTCGATCTGGGCCGCCATCTACGACTCCCAAGAGCGAGGCAAAACGGTGTGTGGGTGCTGAGCTGGAGGACTCCGCAGTGGGCATAGGTTCCTCGGCTGGTTTCCCACACTGCCAGGAGATATGTCCCATCTCCCCACACCGGTAACACTGTCGAGTTTCCGCCTCCTGGTGTACTCTTCTTGGACCCGCCTGGTTTCTGGCTCCCCCTGGAGCCGGGATGAGTCCTGACGTGGCTGGGTTCGAGACCTTGGGGTCCTTTGGACGGGTTCTTCCCATTTGTGGTGGGGCCGCACTCCCTGGGGTCTTTCCGGGAAGCATTCAGCATCTCCGCTGTGGCCTGGTACTTTTCCACAGCTTCCACGGTCAGATCAGCCGTGGTCAAGGCCTGTTGACTGATGAACCGTTTTGCCTCATAAGGCAGGGCGCGTAGGTAACGATCCACCACAACGGCCTCCACCACCGCCGCTGCTGTATTCCTCTGCGGATCCAGCCATTTCCTTGCGATTCGGACAAGTTCATGCATCTGCGCCCGAGGAGGTTGGTCTGGTTGGAAGGTCCAGCTGTGAAAGCGCTGGGCCATACCAAACTTTGTGAGTCCATATCTGCTGAGGATCTCAGACTTCAGGGCATCATAGTCAGTAACCTGGTCAGGGCCCAGGTCCCGAACAGCATTCAGCGATTCCCCGGTTAGAAAGGGGGCTAACAGACCAACCCACTGTTGCTTGGGCCAGGCTTCCCTAGTGGCCGTGGCCTCAAATGCATGCAGGTATGCCTCAATGTCATCGGTAGCTCCCATCTTAGATATAAAGTCACTTGCCTTTATTGGGCGGGTATTTTGGACAACCCTCTGTCTCTGCAACTGCAATTCCTCTGCCTTCAGAAGGTTGGCTTTCTTTTGCTCCTCCAAGAGAGCCACGTTTGCTTGCATCTGGGCTTGCTGGCCAGCAACAAGGGCTTTCAATATGTCCTCCATTTCCGTCGGCGGGGAGCCTACGGCCAACTTTGAAAACTGGGTGATCAAACCTTCGGTATCCTCCTCTGACATGCACTATTAACGCTTGAGCTTGCCTGTATTCTCCACCATCTGTGATGTCACGAGAGGCTACACAGCTTTCAGCGGGATTGCTCAAGTAGTGCAAGGAGACCAGGTTCAACCAAAACAAGGATTTTATTAAAGGTCTTGGGAAACTAACGAAAGTATAACACAATTCTGTTCTCTGGTGGCTCTTTAAGGGTTAACAGTTCAGGGATGTCTCTTCCACATCCAAAATCATAACTCTCCCTCGCTCAAATAACTTTTCCCCAGTCTTACTGTATTCCACGTTGCAGCTAGTGGCCAACCCAGCAAAACGTCCTTCCAAATGTCCCACACGTATTTCCACAGGTGCATATATCCAAAGGTGAGTATTTCCCAAAGGTAAGTATCTCCAAATCCTTATATTCCTCATGGAAGTGGACGTGCAGCACTCTTGTCCTCCAGAGAGCCCAGCTTGGAGACCGTGTCTCTTCCCTTCAACAAACCTTCAGCTCATCAGCTCCTGATTGGTTTCAGCTGCGTGGGAAGATTGGCCATAGAGGGTTGGAGTTCCCGACCATACCAGCAGATGGAGCCATAGCTGTCTGGGTTTGCAGCCATCTCAGGGGGATGTAACGTCCCTCCAGGACACAGCCTCTCGTGACATCACAATATATATATATATATATATTATGTATATTATTATCATTATCACTGCATTGTTGGGAAAGAGCTCTCAAGGTGTACTGTTTTACAGCTGTTGTATCCTGTGCACGTAGCGAATAAACTTCTGAAATGATAAAATTCTATTGTATCTTGCCAAGCAGGTCTCTGATGTGTCACACACTGTGATAATTCATCGTATAATGACAGACAGGTATGAACAGAGAGAAACTCCCACGTTACTTTGACCTACTGTGTCCACAACACCCTGTGGCATTTGCAGACTTGAGTGGTATAAAATGTAATGATGACTCCCACAGAAATATTGTTGAAATTCTAGTCCTGTGTCCTTCCTCAACTTGTGAATACTACAGAGGAAGAGAGGAAAGGAGGCAGAGGGTGAAGAAAAAAGAAAGAGATGGGACTGAGAACGTTTAAAAAATATATAGAGAAAGAAAGAGAGCCTCCATTCGGATGGCTTCCTGAGACACAGCCGAGTCTTAATCAAAATCCACACAGGAAGAGCTACTTGAGTAACTTAATCAAAGAGGCTGCTGTGTATTAATAATGGAGCACGGCGGTGGAATGGAGTTTTACTTATTCAAGACTGTGCGCTTACTTTACCGCATACCTTTCAGAGTATTATTAGGCACAGGGTTCACACGTGTGTGTGGCAAGAGACTGAGACATGCTAATAGAGGTCTTAGGCTAATGTCTGCTCCCCCCACGTTCAGTCCACCTACCACCTTTACTGGTGAAAGACAAGTCCAGTATGGAGTCTATGATGGTCGGGCCCGGCCCGTCCCATTCCTGGCCCTGAACTACCTTCATTATGATAGATATGGATTGTCGTTCATAGCGTGTTGCAGCAGAGCTGAGGCCTTAATAGCAGATGGTATTTTCTCGTTTAGAGGGGTATAACTCATGTCAACGGATTGGCCGTATATGTCAGGATGTCTTGACGAATCTCCCCTCTCTTTCCCTCTTCCCTTGCCCATCTCTCAACTACTCTTTCAAAAAACACAGAGGTAGAACTTCAGAGCCCCACACCTGCCTTCCCCAAGGCGACGGCGCTTGGGAAAATATCTGTGGGGCAGATAGGGAGCCGACTCACTTTGCTTTGCCTGTGACAACATAGAAGGGAGGCAGGTCCTTCTTTCAGTGTTTGAGGAAGGTGGATGGTTTCCATCGCCCAACTATGGGGCCTGTGTCAAAAACCGAGGACAAATGCCTGAATGAAGCTAGCATGACTCAGTGACAGTTGCGGGCCAAATCTGATGAAAACTACAAAAACTCTAGTTACAGATAATCTTGTCGTCCATATATTTACTTCTTATAACCGTATTACCTAAAACACATTCTGATGTTTATTGCTTAAAAACAATATCCCAGACCCAGACATTCTCTAAACATCTCTTCTTAGATGATAATTCCTTATTTTCCTCGAAGGTGAGATGTTTTTCAAGGATGCCTTGTCAGGAACTTTTAAGACTCTCTAGTCTTAATCTTGCCGAGACAATAGAGGTAAGAGAACAAATAAGAAATCATTCCGAGTGCTTTACACTAAACCTCTGTCTGGTCATGTCACTACAGCACTGGGATCTCGCAACACTGTGACAAACAAACACTGACGTTACATGGGATTATTGAAGAAACCGCGGCAGACAATGGCCTTTTTCGATACAGTGGGACCCAGATGCGTGTAAACAACAGAAATGGCGGACATGTGTGGCGTGCAGATAGGGACGGGGACGGTAATTAGCTCAGCGAGAATATGGCGAAGCCCGCCATTGTCTAGGCGCCCAGAATGCCTGCACTTCAATGGCAATCTCACTTGTGGATTTGGACGCCCCAGATTGAGACGATGTGACTGGCTATTGTTCTGCTAAATGCTATTAACTTCTAAGCTGAGTGACACATAAAAGTGAAGCTGATGTAAATTACAATTCCCTTCTCATAATCCACTTGCTGATGGGAAACATTAGAGAGGCCTTGTGTCTTAACAACAGATTACCGGGTTGAGCTTTAACACTCTGCAGGTTTTAGTGAAATAGGGAAGATGCCACAGGATTTCTGTTTCATCCACCCATTCCCTCCTCCTTTTTTTCCCTCCTTCCCTCCTTTCATTGATCCTTTAGTGGCATTCAGTATCTGCCAATGGTGCATGCCTGCAGGGGGTCCACCAAATCCATTATCAGGTAGAACAACAACCTCCACAGTGTTTTTACTCACACTGAATTTCGGAGCGGGGAGGGGAAGTGGGGGCTCGCCCGTACCTTTTGAAGAAGATTATGAGAAAACCAGGGAGACAAACGGGCGACACGAAAACACAGCGAACAATGAAAGAAAGTTCTAGTTGCCATTGAGTGTCAGAGATGTGCCACATTGGCTGCCTACGCTTACTCCTGTCTCCTGAGATGCCTGAGATGGTGAATAATGGACATAATCAGAGCTATTACCAGAACAGGACAACAGTACACTCTCACTCATCAGACAGGTATATTCTAAAATCCTTACGAGAGATCAAAATTAATTGACATAGTTTGTTTTGGTTCATGAGAGGTCAGAAATTCATGCTATCGAGGAACATAAGCTATTGGCGAATGCAACTCTAGGCTAATATGTATTAGGATTCCTTAGGAAATACAATATTTTATATATAGGTTAACAGAACCAACACCTGTGCTTTCTAATGCGTGTTAGCAGTGGTTAGGAGTCTTGGGTGTGACAGCTGATCGTACCAAGAGTCCTGCTGGTGATCTCTGGGAAATCACTCCACACCTCGCTAATTAGCGCTAGATTATTTTCGTGTGATAGCACCGGGGCCCTCTGAGCGCACTCAGTAAGAGACCGTGTTTACCTGTGCTCCAGAATCCCCATCAGCACGCTGACAGAGGCATGACAAAAACCGGATCCCCCTTATCTAGCCAAGCGGCCTTCTGAGGTGCGCCGAAAGTGACAGGTTGAATAAGTGTGTAGGCAGTCGGAGAGAGAGAGGCAGAGCCGGCTAATCCCCAGAAACATTGGTTTCTTCTCTCTGACTAAAACGGTGGGTGCCCAGACTGACCAGCTGCATCTGCATCGGCGTGGCCCCTAATTCTGCTGTGCATGGCATGCATACACGCACGGGAGGTGGCACCCGTTAGGACTGGCAGGCGTTGGGCACCTCTGACTTCATAGCGACTCCACAGCCTGGCTGGCTGCATTGGTCTCTCTGCAGGGCAGAGCCTCACCAGGGGGCCAGCATAACGACGTACACTCTTAGAAAAAAAGGTGCTATCTAGAACCTAAAAGGGTTCTTCAGCTGTCCCCATAGTAGAACCCTTTGAAGAAGCTTTTATGGTTCCATCTTGAACCACAGAGGTTTCTACATGGAACTTAAAAGTGTTCTACCTGATACCTTAAACCAAAAAGGGTTCTCCTATGGCGACAGCCAAAGAACCCCTTTGGAGCCCTATTTTCTAAGAGTGTAGCGTACACAACATCCACACTGCCCACTGCTGAGTACCAGCCTGAGACAGTCCAGTGCAGTGTGCAGCACAGCGTGCCTAACCCCCGGGTACCATTCATCCTGGCTGCTTGCCACCCCTCGGATTATTCACTCTATTTCTTTAAAAGCTTTCAAAGAAAACGAGAGGGCCAGAAAGAGAGAGGGGGGGGGGAGAGGAAAAGAGCTCTGCGAGTAAAGATGGGCTAAAGAGAGGTAGGTAGGGGCTGTAGGAGCTGTTGGGTGACCTCTTAACACAACCAACCTGAAATAGCCATTTGTGTGACCTGCGCATATTCCAACACACCGTACCAAAATAATGTATGCACTTACTAACTGTAAGCCGCTCTGGATAAGAGCGTCTGCTAAATGACTAAAATTTAAAATGTAAAAATGTAGCCGTCAGGATGCGACTGTGTTTCCCTGCAGTCTGACTTGCCTTTCCTGAGGGGGAGTCAGGGCCTGTGGCTTAGCGACTGCAGTGCAGCAGGGCTTTTCTTTTGAAACCTGAAGCCGCCGATGGCTGCCTATGGCTTGGCCCAGTCTGGGGGTGTAAGGTATGAGGGAGGAGGGAACCTGTCTGGCCGGAACGGCGTGTTGTCTGAGTTCCAGGTCCCTCTGGCTCTCATGGGAGTCGTGACGTTACTCCTGCCACCGTACTGTAGCTGGCCTGCTGTCAACAACAGGGCATGGGGTTTTGAGCGACTGAGCGCACCTATCAAACTGTGTCATCTTCGACACCAAAGGCCTTTTCGAATGCCACTCTTTCATTGTCTTTCACTCTACATAAATATACCCTCCAAAATAAATGTGTTGTCAGCGCATTTATCCCCCAGATATGCATTTCTAAGAGCAGAACCACGGGCATTTTGGGAGATACCAAAACTTAAACTTTGGCTTCAGGTGATACTAGTGTAGAACAAGATCTTTAGAGCGTATAATAGATCTTTAGAGATATTCAAATGATTGAACTCTCATAAATAAAAAAAATTGGGATGCACTTTATCTCATAATGTTTTGGTTTGTCTTCCTGTAAACACAGTGAATCTACAAAGAGAACAGAGCACTGTGTGAATTGACAGGCTAATTTCGCGATAGCATTCCAGGAAAATAGAGCAAGTCGAATGCATTCTCTGTAGTGGAGTAAAGGTCAGAGTCACACTTGTCATCCTGCAAGGAGACATGTTTCGAGAGCCGTAAAGAGCGGCGCACACAGCTCTAATGTGGCCTTAATAAGCAAAAGCAAAGAACTCAGAGGATGTTGCGTGTTATGCAAACAAGGAAGATTTACCAAATAAAATCTCTATTTCTCCACTCAAGCTTCGGAGGCTTTACGGTAGCCAAGATATGGAGTATGAAGGGATGAGGAAAAAAATCTGAATGACTTCCAAATGATAATGCTGAGAACCTTAGGCACGTCTCCAAGATAAAATACTGGAATGGTGTATTTAAAGGTTAATGGTCATGAGTGTTCCTGATTGTGTCTGTGTGTGTCTGTGCACATGTGCACACATCAGCCAAGGCAGATGAGGATGACAGATGTGTGTGAGCGAGCGTGTGATGGAGGGATGTTGAATCGACATCGAGGGGGGAGACGGCACTTTGAGTTCCATCCTCTCGTCCTCCCTCTATTCCTCTGTTTCCTAAAGGCACAAACTCTGCGAGTTGTCACCTTGGAGTAGTCTGGAGGCCTGCTGAAGCACTCGACTCCTCCGGAGAGAGAATGTCAGCCCGAGCCCTGGGCAGTTTTGACAAACAGAGTATATATTGATACATGATAAAGTATGCTAGAAATCACCCCACTGCCAAAGGCTACTATAGTTTTAATATCATCATTTGAATTAACAAGCATTCTGTGGAGAAATAATGAGCTTTCATTATTCAGAACATCATCCTTACCCGGGGAGCTCAGAAGCTATTAGCGCTTGAGAACTTAATGAAAAGAAGATAGAGAAGGTTTGAGATAAAAGTTTGAATGACCACACTCGGTAACCAGAGTTAAATTTTAATGTGGCCCAGTGGATGACGGATAGCCTCTTATCTCAGCCTCAGCCGGGAGGAGGGCGGGTGGACAGGGTGACAGGGTGAGCCACCCCCAGAAGGTGCCAGGCAGGCTGGCGCGCAGGTGAAGGATGGGTGCCCACCTCACCTCTGTGAGTTACCACGACAGGCCTGGCAGAGTGTGCCCATCAGGGTAGTGCCAACCTTCCCCCAGTGTGATCCTGTAGGTATAGATAACCTGACACATCTATGGCCCAGACCTCCTAAACTGACTGTTAACCGTGTCTCAACTGTGTTCCTTTTGTACAGTATTGTAAAAGTGCCATACAGTGGGGAAAAAAGTATTTAGTCAGCCACCAATTGTGCAAGTTCTCCCACTTAAAAACATGAGAGAGGCCTGTAATTTTCATCATAGGTACACGTCAACTATGACAGACAAAATTAGAAAAAAAAATCCAGAAAATCACATTGTAGGATTTTTTATGAATTTATTTGCAAATTATGGTGGAAAATAAGTATTTGGTCAATAACAAAAGTTTCTCAATACTTTGTTATATACCCTTTGTTGGCAATGACACAGGTCAAACGTTTTCTGTAAGTCTTCACAAGGTTTTCACACACTGTTGCTGGTATTTTGGCCCATTCCTCCATGCAGATCTCCTCTAGAGCAGTGATGTTTTGGGGCTGTCGCAGGGCAACACGGACTTTCAACTCCCTCCAAATATTTTCTATGGGGTTGAGATCTGGAGACTGGCTAGGCCACTCGAGGACCTTGAAATGCTTCTTACGAAGCCACTCCTTCGTTGCCCGGGCGGTGTGTTTGGGATCATTGTCATGCTGAAAGACCCAGCCACGTTTCATCTTCAATGCCCTTGCTGATGGAAGGAGGTTTTCACTCAAAATCTCACGATACATGGCCCCATTCATTCTTTCCTTTACACGGATCAGTCGTCCTGGTCCCTTTGCAGAAAAACAGCCCCAAAGCATGATGTTTCCACCCCCATGCTTCACAGTTGGTATGGTGTTCTTTGGATGCAACTCAGCATTCTTTGTCCTCCAAACACGACGAGTTGAGTTTTTACCAAAAAGTTATATTTTGGTTTCATCTGACCATATGACATTCTCCCAATCCTCTTCTGGATCATCCAAATGCACTCTAGCAAACTTCAGACGGGCCTGGACATGTACTGGCTTAAGCAGGGGGACACATCTGGCACTGCAGGATTTGAGTCCCTGGCGGCGTAGTGTGTTACTGATGGTAGGCTTTGTTACTTTGGTCCCAGCTCTCTGCAGGTCATTCACTAGGTCCCCCCGTGTGGTTCTGGGATTTTTGCTCACCGTTCTTGTGATCATTTTGACCCCACGGGGTGAGATCTTTGCGTGGAGCCCCAGATCGAGGGAGATTATCAGTGGTCTTATATGTCTTCCATTTCCTAATAATTGCTCCCCACAGTTGATTTCTTCAAACCAAGCTGCTTACCTATTGCAGATTCAGTCTTCCCCAGCCTGGTGCAGGTCTACAATTTTGTTTCTGGTGTCCTTTGACAGCTCTTTGGTCTTGGCCATAGTGGAGTTTGGAGTGTGACTGTTTGAGGTTGTGGACAGGTGTCTTTTATACTGATAACAAGTTCAAACAGGTGCCATTAATACAGGTAACGAGTGGAGGACAGAGGAGCCTCTTAAAGAAGAAGTTACAGGTCTGTGAGAGCCAGAAATCTTGCTTGTTTGTAGGTGACCAAATACTTATTTTCCACCATAATTTGCAATTAAATTCATAACAAATCCTACAATGTGATTTTCTGGAAAAAATAATCTCAATTTGTCTGTCATAGTTGACGTGTACCAATGATGAAAATTACAGGCCTCTCTCATCTTTTTAAGTGGGAGAACTTGTACAATTGGTGGCTGACTAAATAATTTTTTCCCCCACTGTACCAATGGGTAAGCTATAGTTAATTAATTAGCTATGCATGATTTCTATACAATAACCCTGCCCATGCCCTGGGACATGTACCGGACCATCAGTCTTTTTCAAACATGATTTCCTTCAGTATGCAGTGACTGTAGTTTATTACATAATTACACAAATTGCAATAATGTAATGCATTGTTCTGATATGAGGGTATCATTATGTAATCGCTGAACAATTACTCTTTACAATCAAAGTCAAGTCAATACAGGTCAACGACGACACATTTATACAAATCCAAATGAATGACGACTGGTTGGAGAAATGTGAGCGATGTTCTAGTCTAACGTTATATATGGAAAGTGCACAGAGAAAAAACAGAAAGACAGAGGGGGGGGGGGGAACCACTGGAGTAGCAGGGCGACTCACTCTCTCTCTGTGTGATGCTGCTGCCTGTGTTTCTCCCAAGGGCCTAGGGAACTATGTTTGCTTGCTGAACCATTGTGATGTCTCCAACAGACATGTCTGCTGCGCTGTGCTGGAGGAAATCTTTGTGAATGGGAGAGGAATGCATTGATTTGATGAATGAGTGGATATTTGCGGGAGTACTGGTGGCCAATGTGCAATCTGGGAATTATTTGTGTTGCTTTTGCGAGTTCTACTTAACAGCAGCTAAAACCTTTAGCTTTGGATGCAGACTGCAAAAGTCACAGTTTAATGAAATGCCAGCGAGGGGTTTTCTTTTCTCTCTTGAGAGCAAAACTGAGACACGCCACATCACACTTTCTATCTTCGTTAGCTGACGATTGTGTTCATGCATGAAGCGGCATCCAACTTGAAACTACAAGTTCCATCTGCATAAGGTTTAATTCACATACTTCGAATGGCCAGTTAATTCTTGTTTTTCAGCTAGGCGACTACTTCCCTCTTAGTCTTTAGAAATAAGTTATATATCATCACCAGAGCATTCAGAAGTTCCCCTAAAAAAGTGCTTTTCAATCTATAGATTATATACTGTATATACTTAGACCTACATCAACATGGTTGGTTGCTCACCTCATATTTGTAATATTCGACAGTAATGGTAAGTGCGGTTGAACAATACAATTTACCACATCTCACCGCATTAAGTTTAAAATACCTCAAACCAAAACCCCAGTGACTGACCCCTCGCCTATAGTTTGGATTTTATGTCATCTTCCCCTCAGCTTGGGTGATTGGACCCAAAGTACTTCAGTCTGGTTATCTTTCTGGATATAGGCTGCACCTTGTCCCATTCCAAATACATCAAGGACACATACATATGTTGCCAATGTGCATTTCAGTATATAAAACTCATATGTAGGCCTATATAATATTTTTTAAATAACCAATTAATACTTCTACTAGGACAATAAAGTTGGACATCAAACTCAGGTGTTTTATAGGAAAAAGGTAAATATCATTTGAATGCATTTTACTCCACAGCTTCTACTATTTGTACCACAGTATGTGTCACACTTCAAAGAAAGTGCTTAACTTTTTAAGTTCCCATAAAGAATCCTTACCCAAAATAGGGACTCTGTTTATGGTGGCCATATAACCGTAATTAAACACACCCATGTGTTGCCTGCTACAAGTGCTTAACACAGAACAGCGGCAATACAACTCCACAAAATAGAGTTGAGGGGAGAGAAATGCCCACTATAGATTTTCATATATATTTTTTAAAAGCAGTTTACCTTTGGATTCCACACATAAACAGCCTGCTTTGGCCTACCTTACCACCTTCTATATACTCCAGCTAATATCAATGTGATAAAGCAACTGTTCACTTTGATAAATCCAACATTTACTACTTGGATATTCATCACTTTACTCAAAGTGTATAAAGTCTTGTTGAACTCAATGTCCAAGTCTGAGTCTCTTAAATCTCAAAAACCTGAAGCAAAGTATCTGACACGGATTAAAGATGACACAAGGGTAGCAGGCATTTCTCCCAAAATTGTATTGGAAAATGTAGTAATCAAATGGATTTTATTGGGGATTCTATAATATATAACGCCAGCTTTCCTGATAACTTCAACCTCTTTAATTTGCCTCTATTGCATCACTTTGGTTGGGATTTATATTTGTAGCACTGCTGGGGCCTGGAATGGCTGAAGGGTGAAGCCCGGCAGGGAGAGGGAGAGTACCCCGGCAAGCCCTGTGTAAGGCAAGCATTCACAAGCCCCAAGCAGGCAGGCATCGTAAAAAAACAGCCTACTAATCATTTCAATACACCGCCCAGCCAGGCACCTCTGTACTCATCCACTCTCACACTGAGATAGTGTTATGAGCAACAGTGTACAAGGGAACAACTGGTTGGGTAATGCTGTAACATTATCCGCAGAAGAGGAGAAGAACAGGTACTGCATTTTTATGAGAGGGCGGGGCCCTCCCCCCACCCGACACAAAAGACACCTAATTTAGATAAATGGAGCTGGCATCTCATGGGGAATCTTCCTCATAATTTCCCTTGGAGTCACAAACAGCTGTTGTTTAACTAGATCATATCAGTATCACATTGCTGCAGGCCTGAAAAGTAGCTCCTCCGTCGCTCCTGATTGAGCTAGATAGTCATTTTTAAAGTTGATCTTTTTCAGGTACTTGAATGTTACCGCTGCCTCGTGAGACGGTATACATGCCTGCGAAGCGAAACCCGAGACACCAGCTATTAAATATTTCTTTAATAAATCTCCCGACCTAGGCCTTAAAGTGAATCTAAGCCCACCGCCAAACCCCCGTAATAAAGAAGGGATCCGTCTTTCCGTCTCTATCCTGCATGCCGTTGTCCAGGAAGTTCCAGCCTTCCCGTTCCAGCGTTCCCAGGCTCCCACACTCCTTCCATGTGTTGACGCTTGATTACAAACACATGGCATCATTTCTATACAGCCAGCTCGGGACAGAAAGACAGACAAGCAGGCAGGCAGACAGATGTCACATGCCCCAGACTGCAGACAACCTGTAACATACTTTTCATGTAGTCCATCCATGAATGTGTGTTGCAGTCAATCAGAAAGTCTCATTTTCTAGCAACTGTAAATGGGGGTTCCTCAGGGATCCGTCTTAGGACCTAATGAAGTCACTTTGTTACACTGAGATTTTGCCTTGTTTAATTAATATTGTATATTACTTTATATTACTTGCTGTTATTTTGATTTCGCATTTACTTTGATATTTTACTTTTGATTATTGATATTTGTACTGCACTGTTGAGGAGAGCTTGCAAGTAAGCATTTCACTGTACTGTACTGTTTACACCTGCTGCATCCTGTGCATGTGACGATAAACTTTGAATTGATTCTGATTTGGCCATTCTCAGCTGGTTATCCAAAATCAACTCACAAAACATTTAGTGTCTGAGGCTCATGAGGGAATCAAAGCCACAACCAATGGAGTTATCTCAGTCTGAATCAGAGGCCTGTGAGTGATTTGGGATTTCAGTTGAACAGAGATTACTAGAGCTCTCTCTTTTCTATTCGTCTCCGACCCCCTGGAATGACTTCCTGCCAGAGTGCATTCACCAATCAGCAGCCAGCTGTGAAATTGGCATTGAGAGTTAGCAGTCTGTTTCTTCGGCTCTCCGGGACGGACAGGAAATGGCTTGGGTTGGCCGGCCGCTGAAAATTGATCACCTGCGATGCGTTTCCACCCCATAGAACCCGACCACATCGGAGAGGCAGGGAGCTAAGCCTGGATCACCATAGCTTAGTCTACCCTACCATTTCTACAATCCACTTGTACAATCCTCTACAATGTGATAAAAAAACCATGAAGCTAGCCAAATGAATGTCCCACTTTAGTATCTTACTTTTACAGTTACACACACACAAGTGAACAAGTGTCTAAAATCACCTAATAGTTACATAAATAACACACAAAGCGTTTTTGTCAAAGAGCCCCATTACTGATGTTAAGGGACGAGGACAAAAGGACTCCCCTATAGCAAAGTGCTACATTTTCTCGGTGGCCGGATACTTTTACGATAATTGCCGCTACTTTCCCTATGTAACACTCTCATAATTAGGGTTTACTTCACGTCCCCCAGAGGGATTTTTGGGAAGCGCTCGCTTGCATCATACGTGTGTTTACACTTCTGCTAGAGAAAGTCTTCATTCAGATACTGCTCACGACCTGGTCTACGGAACAGAACAGGAGTGTTTTTACATCTTCATGCTTCGATCAAAAGCAGAAATATGAGTTAAGGACACAGAAATGCTAATGAAGTATAGGCTATGGTATGACGCAGTGTCATACAGTACTGCTGTCTATTACCCCCAACAACTCTTTCTCTATGTCAATCTAAGTCACTCCAGCAACTGTTGTTTCACGGAATAACTGGCTGGATAAGTGTGTGTGTGTGTGTGTGTGTGTGCGTGTGCGTGTGTGTGTGTGTGCGCGCGCAGGCAGGAGAGCAGACAGTCAGAGTGCGTTGCTCTGGGGCGTAGCTCAGGGGAGCTGGTTTTCGAGTACAGCGCAGAGGCCTTGTCATATTCATGTCACATTACCGGTATAATACACTGCTTCAATCCAATTAACTTCTCCTGGGACTGGCCTTGCTGCAACAGCCATGCAGGGTGCTTTTCAGGAAAACACAACCGTACAGTAGGAGCTCTGACCTTGACCCTCTGTAAGGACGATGTCTGATACGGAGAAAAAATGTATATGATATTGTTGGGTATAGTATGTCTTATCAATTAAATTTGTTATAAAATTGTATTCGTGACATATACAGTTTACAGCAGGTATAAAAGTTGCAGTGGAATGCTTACGGGCTAACTCCGTTAACATTTGCAGTCCAGTATCAATATAAAGTAATAAGTCATAATAGTTATTCTATAATCACATTCATACAACAAAACTGTATTACACTGCATGTATTAGACTGTCCAGATATGTTTCTTATAACGTGTGTGTGTTGTTGATGCTAGACGTGTGTGTTTGTGTTAGCGTGGTGCTTCAGTGGAACACAATGGGGAGCAGCTAGTTTCTTTGATGACTCATTGAGAGTCATAAGGTGAGTCACTGGGTGTCACATTCCACAGCCAGCGTTTCCTGTGTGAGCTTGGTCTTAAGAAACGCATCCACTCCAGGTGTGTTGGAAATGAAACACGTGAGTAACTGTCTTTGGAACAAACTACAAATCGATAGAGAGATGCAAAGACGCATACCCCCACACATTCACACTGTGATTCGAACCCAACCCAGCCCACATAAAAATGAGCAGAGAGCGTGTTAATGTTAGTAGCATAGGATCCCACAGGGATAATGTTCACAGCACTTTGCAGCTCCATTGTGAATATGTTACGGCAGAAGATCAGTGGAGAGATCTATGGTTAATGTGACTTCCTTTGATGACCTACGCTTCTGTGCGGGCCTTATGCACTGTGTATACAGTGGGGGAAAAAAGTATTTAGTCAGCCACCAATTGTGCAAGTTCTCCCACTTAAAAAGATGAGAGAGGCCTGTAATTTTCATCATAGGTACACGTCAACTATGACAGACAAAATGAGGGAAAAAAATCCAGAAAATCACATTGTAGGATTTTTAATGAATCTATTTGCAAATTATGGTGGAAAATAAGTATTTGGTCAATAACAAAAGTTTCTCAATACTTTGTTATATACCCTTTGTTGGCAATGACACAGGTCAAACGTTTTCTGTAAGTCTTCACAAGGTTTTCACACACTGTTGCTGGTATTTTGGCCCATTCCTCCATGCAGATCTCCTCTAGAGCAGTGATGTTTTGGGGCTGTCGCTGGGCAACACGGACTTTCAACTCCCTCCAAAGATTTTCTATGGGGTTGAGATCTGGAGACTCCAGGACCTTGAAATGCTTCTTACGAAGCCACTCCTTCGTTGCCCGGGCGGTGTGTTTGGGATCATTGTCATGCTGAAAGACCCAGCCACGTTTCATCTTCAATGCCCTTGCTGATGGAAGGAGGTTTTCACTCAAAATCTCACGATACATGGCCCCATTCATTCTTTCCTTTACACGGATCAGTCGTCCTGGTCCCTTTGCAGAAAAAACAGCCCCAAAGTATGATGTTTTCACTCCCATGCTTCACAGTAGGCATGGTGTTCTTTGGATGCAACTCAGCATTCTTTGTCCTCCAAACACGACGAGTTGAGTTTTTACCAAAAAAGTTATATTTTGGTTTCATCTGACCATATGACATTCTCCCAATCCTCTTCTGGATGCACTCTAGCAAACTTCAGACGGGCCTGGACATGTACTGGGTTAAGCAGGGGGACACGTCTAGCACTGCAGGATTTGAGTCCCTGGCGGCGTAGTGTGTTACTGATGGTAGGCTTTGTTACTTTGGTCCCAGCTCTCTGCAGGTCATTCACTAGGTCCCCCCGTGTGGTTCTGGGATTTTGCTCACCGTTCTTGTGATCATTTTGACCCCACGGGGTGAGATCTTGCGTGGAGCCCCAGATCGAGGGAGATTATCAGTGGTCTTGTATGTCTTCCATTTCCTAATAATTGCTCCCACAGTTGATTTCTTCAAACCAAGCTGCTTACCTATTGCAGATTCAGTCTTCCCAGCCTGGTGCAGGTCTACAATTTTGTTTCTGGTGTCCTTTGACAGCTCTTTGGTCTTGACCATAGTGGAGTTTGGAGTGTGACTGTTTGAGGTTGTGGACAGGTGTCTTTTATACTGATAACAAGTTCAAACAGGTGCCATTAATACAGGTAACGAGTGGAGGACAGAGGAGCCTCTTAAAGAAGAAGTTACAGGTCTGTGAGAGCCAGAAATCTTGCTTGTTTGTAGGTGACCAAATACTTATTTTCCACCATAATTTGCAAATAAATTCATTAAAAATCCTACAATGTGATTTTCTGGATTTTCTTTTCTCAATTTGTCTGTCATAGTTGACGTGTACCTATGATGAAAATTACAGGCCTCTCTCATCTTTTTAAGTGGGAGAACTTGCACAATTGGTGGCTGACTAAATACTTTTTTTCCCCACTGTACATGGCGTATTACTCAAAGGACTGTGGTGACAAAAGTGTCTCCGAAAGCCCTGTTTTCATTCCAGAGCGCCGGGGCAAACTTGACAGTCTGGTTTTTCGCCAGTGACAAGCGGGACCAAAAGGTCAGAGACTTCAAAGGCGAGCCCGGCAGCAGCGTCAACACAGCGCTCAGCCCTGACTGCCAGCCTACTTCAGGAGGGATTTGCGTGGGGTTATGAGAAATCCTTGGAAAACAGGCGTCAATAGGGCTGTGTGGAGTGCGCTTGGTGCACTTTGCAATCAGCACCTCTGGTTTCAATGCACTTGTCCAGGTATGGACTGACAGACTGACAGATACACACCAATCCAACTTGCCAAAGTCCCATTCAACTCTCCACCATAACTCTGTTTTCTTTTAGAGGATTTTGGGGATTTTTAGGGGGGGAAATCTGACACAAATATACAAAACAAATAAATCAATAAAACAAATATATGCATAATAAATATTAATCAAACTTTGAGGAAGCAAAAGAGAGAAAAAACTGCTCTATCTTGTGAGCAGGGGAGGTTTCTGTCCTTATCAAAGTGGCACAGGGCAAGATTAAAGAGTCCAAATCCTCCGTGTCCTATCCTTCTCTCCCTCTCTCTCCCTGTAGCAGTGGGCGCTGGGTGCCAAGCTCTCGTCCTCTCTGCCTCCATACATCCCTTCTTCCCTGGAGGAGGGCGTATTAATTACTCCAGTCAGGGGGATCTGCATCCTGTGCCATGTTTGCTCTTAGTCCTTCATTGTCACCATGCAGATCTACCATCACCGGCACAATTATCAATTTAGAGCACGGTTTGGGATGCTATCATTTCGTCCTTCTCTCTAAAAGTGTGACGTCGCCGCGGCTTCTGCGTTCATTCTGTTTCCACTCTCTTCTGCTTAGTGATTGTTGTGTATAGCTGTTTTATTAGCGACTTGGCCTTATGAGATATGACTATGATGTGGGGGGTGTTAGAAGGTCCTAGTTGGTTGGCTTGTTTTATCTGTTGCAGTGTTTACCAGGTGATGAATGGAGAACACAGGTGGATTACTCAAAGGTGAGTCTTCATAGGGTCATTGCATGGGGGGCTGTTTGGGGTTGATGACATCACTTCCTATTGCTGTACAGTAACTGCTAAATGACAGCATTTACCATTTGTATTAAGATCACGAAAGTATAAACAATATATATATACACAGTACCAGTCAAAAGTTTGGACACACCTACTCATTCAAGGGTTTTTCTTTATTCTTACTATTTTCTACATTGTAGAATAATAATGAAGACATCAAAACTATGAAATAACACATATGGAATCATGTAGTAACCAAAAAAGTGTTAAACAAATCAAAATATATTTTATATTTGAGATTCTTCAAATAGCCACCCTTTGCCTTGATGACAGCTTTGTACACTCTTGGCATTCTCTCAACTATCTTCATGAGGTAGTCACCTGGAATGCATTTCAATTAACAGCTGTGCCTTGTTAAAAGTTAATTTGTGGAATTTCTTTCCTTCTTAATGCGTTTGAGCCAATCAGTTGTGTTGTGACAAGGTAGGGGTGGTATACAGAAGATAGCCCTATTTGGTAAAAGACCAAGTCCATATTATGGCAAGAACAGAGAAACGACAGTCCATCATTACTTCAAGACATGAAGGTCAGTCAATACGGAACATTTCAAAGAAAAAGCCATATCTCAAAAAGAAAAGATTAAGATAGGCAGTCTGAGATATGGCTTTTTCTTTGCAACTCTACCTTGAAGGTTAGCATCCCGGAATCGCCTCATCACTGTTGACGTTGAGACTGGTGTTTTGCGGGTACTATTTAATGAAGCTGCCAGTTGAGGACCTGTGGGGCGTCTGTTTCTCAAACTAGACACTCTAATGTATTTGTCCTCTTGCTCAGTTGTGCACTGGGGCCTCCACACTTTCTATTCTGGTTAGAGCCAGTTTGCACTGTTCTGTGAAGGGAGTAGTAAACAGCGTTGTACGAGATCTTCAGTTTCTTGGCAATTTCTCGCATGGAATAGCCTTCATTTCTCAGAACAAGAATAGACTGATGAGTTTCAGAAGAAAGTTATTTGTTTCTGGCCATTTTGAGCCTGTAATCAAACCCACAATTGCTGATGCTCCAGATACTCAACTAGTCTCAAGAAGGCCAGTTTTATTGCTTCTTTAATCAGCACAACAGTTTTCAGCTGTGCTAACATAATTGCAAAAGGGTTTTCTAATGATCAATTAGCCTTTTAAAATGATAAACTTGGATTAGCAAACACAACGTGCCATTGGAACACAGGACTGATGGTTGCTGATAATGGGCCTCTGTAAGCCTATGTAGATATTCCACTAATAATAGCTGTTTCCAGCTATAATAGCCATTTACAACATTAACAATGTCTACACTGTATTTCTGATCAATTTGATGTTATTTTAATGGACAAAAAAATTGCTTTTCTTTCGAAAACAAGGACATTTCTAAGTGACCCCAAACTTTTGAACGATTGTGTATATATCTCTATCTGCAGTTGCCGAAGAAATATCTCAAAATAACATCCAACTAAAAACACTAGCACTCCGATACAAAAACCATGACCTAACGAATATTAAACAAATGTTCATAGCTTCCTCACCCTCCCCTCTTCACATCACTAGGGCCAATTCATTACCCCTCATCTAATTCAGTCAAATTGAAGCTGTATATTATTGAAGCCAATGAGTCCAGAGGGCCCACACATGGACTGATGCTGGGTTCAGACTTCAGCCTTCATGCAGTGCCTCTCTGCGCCTGTTGTGCCCACTGTGCCAGGGCCGGAGAGCAGTGTGGACAGCCCTGGCTCTGACTTGCGTATTCTTGGCTGCTAAACAGGGGGAAGTAGAGCCTGCGAAACTTAGGCCCTCAGGATGTTCTGTCCCCATGCCAACGCCAGAAGTGTGGCTGGAAGATAACGGGCCCACCACGTGCACTGGTACACTTTACACACAGAGCGAGGGAGGGATGGAGGAGGAAAAGAGGGGAGGAGGGAAAAGGAGAGCAGGGAGAGAGAAAGGGGAAGGAGATAGGCGGGATGAGAGAGGGAAAGAAAGATGTTCACTAGAGAGATAGAAAGACAGAAAATGAGAGGGAGAGAGCAACCACAGTCTGGGCAGGATCAGAGATGTAATGTTCATTTCTCCTGAGAGGGATTTCAAGGTTGCCGTCTACTCACATCTCGATTTAGTGTATATACGTGGTATACAGGGCTAATTATTTAGACATGGTGTACGGTGTACTTCTTCTGCTATTGAGGTCAAGGCTGTGTTGCATTATGCTGCAACCAGTTCACATAGAATATGCTAATGTTAACAGCATTCTGCGTGCAGACACACACACAGTACACACACACACACACACACTGAGGGCTACATGTTACACAGAGGGAATTGGAGATGCATCTTCAGTCAGGTTGCCCACTCCCCTCTCTCTCTCTCTCCCCCCTCTCTCTCTCTCCCCCCTCTCTCTCTCTCTCTCTCTCCGTCTCTGTGGTGTCTCATTGGAAATGTAGAATGGAGGAGCTCGGGGCCATGTGT
Source organism: Coregonus clupeaformis (assembly GCF_020615455.1). Lineage (NCBI taxonomy): Eukaryota > Metazoa > Chordata > Actinopteri > Salmoniformes > Salmonidae > Coregonus > Coregonus clupeaformis. The sequence continues at coordinate 39,681,946 of NC_059198.1, read as the reverse complement.
GGAGGCTTGGCCAATTATAGGGATTTTCATCAGTGCTGGAGCTGCTCGTTGCTGCAGGCGGAGAACAGGCAAACCAGCCACGGGTCCCTGGGTCAACACTGTACTCTCATATCTCAACACAATGAGCATACCTGGGAGAAGCAGGAGAGAGATTTGCACAGTAGATAGTCAGAGAAATGCAGCACCGACTTTACAGCATATCGTAAAAACGTAGACCGTGGTACTGCATACAGATAATTTCATGGCCTGGCTGCTATAGCAGCCACTGCTCTACCAATGGTGAATGCTACTTGTTATCGCTAATACTAGTTTAATGTCTATAACACTATGACACTGACACTATATTGTAGGATCATTACTGCTGATGACAATAATTGAAAAAATATTACATTACATGCACATAACAACATGTGATCTACTAAGAAGAGGGTTGAATGCTGTCAATACACTATAATAAAACTGTGAACAGTGGACAGCTTTCCTTCAGTTCCCTACTACTACTACTACTACTACTTACCTCACTTCACCTGCAACAAGCTGATTTAACTAGTTTCCAAGTCATAGTCAGGTAATCTACAAATGAGGAGGAAGTGAGAACAACCAGAGTTTTGGGTGCAGCTGGTGAACTAAATTGTGGAACTAAATGGCCATGTCACCCACAGCCAGCCTCGTGTCAGGCTGATAACCCATTGAATTGGCTTCGGCTTACTAAAGGTTACAGACCCCATGCAAGGTCTAAGACAACGATTCACTCGTATATAATTTAGTAGCTTGCGGGATATTCAGCAGCAAAACTGGATTAAGCAAGCCCTGAATCTTCTTAAGTAGTAGGAATCAAAGCATGGTGAATGTTTGCCCTAGGTTTTGGCTCGGGGATGAAACGTTTGGCCCGCTTCATGAACTAGAACCAACACCAGAAATGTCTCTGTGAATTATCTGCCTTTGTGCTGAACAGAGTCTCTGACAACACTGCACCGTGTTACACTACAAAAACTCAAAAATGGCTGCAAATTGAGTGACTTGGAAAAGGCACCAAACTTGTGGCCCGTTCCGTGGTGTTGCTGTGTGTGTGTTAGCACTGGAGGCTAGCTTGTGGTGGAGGGGGAGATTCACGCCTCCTCACACGCCAGCTGAGAAACCGCTAACCGCCTGCATTTACAACTTATCCCCGACGCAAGTAAACACGTCTCTCTTTTTTTTAAGAGAAAGTAGCGAGCACATCCAAAAGCACTGCTGGGGGACTCACAATGCTCCTGAACAAACACTGTTGGGATTGCTAAATTACGCTTGTCATCTAAACGCAAACAAGTCTTCGATACGATCGGAGGGGATTAAGCCAAGGTGTCAAAATGGAGAGAGCAAATAAAAGGAGGTGGTCGCTTCTCCTCTCACAATCACAGGATTTCTCTTAACGCTTAATGAGGAGGGGGTGTTGATTTAAAAAAGGCCAATACAGACTCCTGAGTCTATTTAAAGAGAGACAATTGGATATCAGAACCATATTTATTTCCCAGAATGCAAAGGGGGGCGAGAAAGCGAGAGAGAGAGAGTGAGACAGAGCGCGAGAGAGCTCTAAATCTGTGTCAAAAAAGACATTAGGCCTGGGCGAGATGTTCATTTAGCGAACCAGCAGTGAAAGCAGGTATGTTGGCCCATTAATTAAAATAATCACATCACAGGTGTTAGAATAATTCATTAACTCAGATTTAGTTAATGCTTAATTTAATAAGTCCTTGTTGGTCAGGAGAATTGAGAAGGAGGGGGAAAAACGGTACAAGGAGGCTATTAAACAACGGCGGCCAAATTGTCAGTCTGTGTTTAGGCGTTCCATGGGGGAAACATTCCTCCCTTTTAAGAGATATATTATTTTATGAAAGACCAAAGGGATGGAGGGTTGGAAAAAAAAGACAAAAATGGGGTGGGGAAAAAATCAAGTTGCCTTACTATTTTTAACTGACCCATAAATCTGTTTTTAAATTCCCTTCCATTTAAAATACCCTGGTGAAGGTTTCCTTCTATCGCACAGTGCTGTTAAGTACCACAATCCATGCATAGCGCTACATTTATCCTAACAATGTAATTGGTCCAGCTCCCTCGGCTAGTGGCTCAGTTACTGGCCCTCCCCCAGGCCTAGAATGAAGAGAAATCCCAACCCTCTGTGGGACTCAGACATGGAGAAATAAAAACTACTACTACGCTAGCGTCAACTACACGCCTGCTAACAACTCCACTGGAGGGGTGTGTGTATGTGGGGGGATTCTGCCTAGTCGCACCATGGGCAACAGATGAAAAGGAAGGCCTGCCCCTGCTCTTAGACACACACACACACACACACACACACACACACACACACACACACACACACACACACACACCCGAGCTGGCCACTCGGCAGCGAGGCGCAGCGCAATTACGAGGAGGAGGACAAAAGCTTCACAGAGAGAGCAACAGAAGGGCCGGCTCCCTGTGTCACCTGCAGCTAAATATATAAAGCAAAGGGGAGGCTAAGGGGTGGGGGGAGAGAGGCGCATAATCAAGCACTTGACTAATTTGGAAAGCTCCAGCTGGTTTGAGCCAGAGGGCCTGAGTAGCAAGAAAGTCTGAAGCACCTTACTGCTAGACTCCACCCCCCCCCCCCCCCAACCCTACACACACACACACACACACACACCTTCCTCTATCTACCAACATACTCCCCCCTGACCAAAACCAACACCACCCTCAATATAACCCCAACTCCACCCCCTCCTCCCAATGCCCCTCCCTGCACCAGCAGCACGCTCCCAAAACAAAGAGCCAGAGACATCAAACGCTACAAAATGTCAATATGTTTGGTGTGGGGTTGGGGTGGGTGTGAGGTTGAGGGTGGAGGAGGTGAGAATCTACCATGTAGTACCTGGTTTGCGTGCCTTCCATATTTACATATCTGCATTTACATTCTGGCGCTGCACCTGGGTTTCACATGAAACCCATACAACTTATCAAGCAGCTGGAATGGGCCACAGATGACAATGGTATGGGCCCTTCATGTGTGAAAGGCCATCTGAAGTGTCAGTGTCAACAACCCTGATGCTCCTACATATACAGTACACTAAAAGAATCCTGTTGTTTTTACGGTAACATACTGGCAGCGAGTTACCTGTAAGTTCATGTAAAAAAGGTACAGTATGTTACTGTAAATTCCCAAAAACCGTTGGTTTAACAGTACATTACTGTAAACTTTACAGTAATTTACTGTTAAGCCAAAGTTTCTTTGGAATCTACGGTATCATATTGTACTTTTTTTTTTACAGTAACTTACAGGTAACTGGCTTCCAGTAAGTTACCGTAAAAACAACTGGATGTTTTTTTTACAGTTTAAGCTTGTAGTATCACTATCAGGGTCTTTCAATACAGGAGTATCAGGTGGAGGTTTTTACATTGACATTCAGCAAGAGAGTGAGTAATGGTGTAAGACCTGCCATGAAGGTGCTGGTTGATACATACGTTAGCTAACATATGTCAATAAAGTTACAAACAAACAGGGATAAACCCAGACCTATATGGATGAGATGGTCTCCCGACTAACCTGATATTGTGAGAAACAATGTAATTTTTGATTAGTCAAAACACGCACACACACACAGACACACAAACACACACACACCAAATAACAGAGACCCATGTGGGCGAATCACGGCAGTGTTCTCTACCCCTCTGCCCAATGACAGAGTTCATGACGAGGAGGAGGAGCTACGACTGAACAACTAACGGAAGATCTCTCAGAGGGAGATCAGATGACGGTTGATGCTCGAAAGCACAGCAACTTCGGATCCCAACGATACAACCGAGATGTTCAGGGGAGGAGCACAGAGATAAAGAGAGATAAAGAGAAAGAAAGAGAAAGAAAGAAAGAAAGATGGGAGACAATGGGTTTTGTGGTCAAGAGGTCAAGAGGTCAAGTGGACTATCCCTATCTGATGCCATGGATCGCATTAGGACTGAGGGTTTAGAATAAAGACAGAATCTGCATCACAAATGGCACCCTATTCCCTACATAGTGCCATAGACACTACCCTATGGGCCTTGGTCAAAAGTAGTGCACTACATAGGGAATAGGGTGCCATTTGGGACAAAGACAGACAGCTGCCATTGAGGGAGAGGTTTTGTGTCTCTGGTGTACCGGTGCCACTAGTCTGTCCTAGATTTTTTGGAGGTTGATTAGATGAGTTTATAAGTCACATGCACAGGGTCGCAGATGTATTCGCAGGGTACATTGAAATTATTATGCTCCGAGCTCCAACACTGCAGGTAAAAAAGAGAGAAGTGAATGAGACAATAATAATAATAACAACAACAAATATACACATTTACAACTGTAGCAATGATACATGTCCATAGGGGGGTGGCAGGGGGGGTAGAATATCCATAGGGGGAGCAGCAAGGGTGGGGGTAGGAAGTCCGGGGGGCAGGAGTGGGATGGGGGATAAGGTAGCTGCCTAGCGGCTACTCAGCAGCTTTATGGTCTGGGGGTAGAAGCTATTGGCCAGTCTATAAGGATGAGGGATGAGGTATCACCCAGGAGAGCTGAGATCAATGGTTTCCTATTCACTTTAAATGGGTTATGATAATAGGCCCTTTTCACGTGACGTCAGACAACTTCCGTTCTGCCGCGATGCAGGTTATGTTTACATCCGGTGTCGCTTAGGAACGCTTAGCTAGTAGCACATCATTATGGAGTTCACCCAGTCCCTTTCACATCTGCCACCAATACGACTTAACGACGTAGAACGACTTGCTGACAAGTGGTCCCTTACTTCAAGATCGAAGCTTGATAAAGGCTACAAGTTCTTCGTTGAAGGTTACCTGTTTGATTATGAAGGTACGTGTTTATCTTTATTTAGCTTAAATTAGCCCTATGCTAGCGAAGGTTATGAGCTGACGAGTTTCTGTTTTGCAGCCTCTTTTTAATATTACTGCTGTTTGTATCGACCGTAAGATAAGAGTCAGTAATGTATTAATGGCTAATGCTGCGCCCTTTCTCCCAATCACTGTATTGAAACAGTCTCAAGTGTAGTTAACGGTGAGGTGACAGTGAGAGGGCGATGTTACAGGTCCATGAAGAAAAATGAGGAGGCTCATCGGCTTCAGGTTTCTCAGATAAACAGTTCTCTAACATTATGATAAGATAGGTTAAGATAGATAAGTTTTCTTTTTGTTGTGTTTTGCTGCGGTTGCAGATTTAATAAGAATGATTCCACAATGTTCCACTGTGGATCAGTTTGTTTCTCAGTCTGAGCTCTGATTTTGTATCATTAAACTTAATACACAACGAAATTCTAACAAACCGATGTGGGTTGTTGACGGCAATAAAGACTGGGAAAGATTCTGTGATAACTCAAAATGTTCAAATTTTCGATAAGTGTTGGCACTACTTGTCAAAGGTTTCAGAACAGCCAATTTTTCTTAATTAAAAAAAGAAATTGGGTTTTGAAAATTGTGTACAGTAGTTTATAATGAAACGCAGAAAAAATGTTTTGTAAGTACAGCACTAATTGTTATGTCTCTATGAACAGGTTACACTAGACTCTGCAGAGGTTCCTGTGGTACTCAATCACATGTCATGTTCCTGCTCTGCTGGGAAAGCACTATGTAATCACATAGTAGCACTTCTTTTTCAAAGTGCTCACTATGTTACCATGGGCTTTAAGACAGTGCCATTGCCTCTGTCATGCACCAGCGCACTGCAGACCTGGCACCGGCCTAGGACACAGGTCAGACATTATTTGTTACACTGATGCAGAACTTTGCAGTTTGTATTGACTTTTGACAATGTATTGTTCATCATTATTATATCACAGGGAATTGTACCAGAGGCCACCAATGATATGGCGGTGTAAACCAGCGGCTAAGAAAAAAACAAGTGTCAGAGCTGGTGTGAAGTGCACACTGTACCGAGCCTATGATGGTGAGTCTGAATGAGCCCCCGCCTGTACTAGAGCACAAAGACTTTAGTGCATTTCTAAAATAATACAAACATAAAAGTGATTATTATTTGTTACTTTTTATATAGACTTTCAGTGGATATTTTTTTATTTGTATTAGAAGCATGTACGAGACTGGATGAGTGTGGTTGTCTTTTTTTAGTGAAAAAGATAAGGTGGCATTTAATGAAATCTAAACTTGACATATCTCACTTTCATGCCAGGGCCTATTCCGGATCCTCACGTCATGGCCAGTGCTGAGAAACTGAAAGACATCCGTCCACAACCAGGGATTTGCAAATTGCTGCACGGGCTTGAGGGCCTTAATTTGGTGGACTCTAAATTTGGCCCTGTGCCATTTGGGTCTGTGCTTTCTTACCAGTGCCCTCTAGAATTAAGTAGAGATATTATTAAACACCCTGGTGCCAGTGAGTTTCCTCAGTTGCCTATTGAAGGTTACAACTTTAAATTTCCCATTGATTTTGAGCCCAACTACATACAACAATGTCATTTGGACAGCCTGATTGTGTCAGAGGAGATGTCTGCTGCTATTGAAGCAGAAACAAGAATGCAGTCAGAATGCCAGCTGTGGAGCCAGGTACGCAAACCCCGACTGACAGCCAGCAGATTCCGTGAAATATGCCATGTTCGTGGGGAGTTGTCTGCCAAGGCTTTGGCAACCCGCATTCTGAGAGGAACTCCTCAGACAGCTGCTATGAGAAGAGGGTTGGATCTGGAACCTGAGATACTGAGGCAATATTCTGATTTTTGTGATGTCTCTCTGAAACAATGCGGGGTCATCATCCACCCTGATTCACCTCACCTTGCAGCCAGCCCGGATGCTAAAGTCTTCTGCCCAACAGAAGCACCACCATTTGGTCTTGCTGAGGTTAAGAGTTGCGATGTTGAAAATGTTACCCAAGTTAAACACCTGATCACAGTTAAAGGCCAGGCCTGCCTTAAGAAGAGCCACAAATACTACTATCAGGTTCAAGGCCAACTCGCCTTAAGCGGACTTCAGTGGTGTGACTTCATTACAGATACCCGCACTGACTTCACAGTTGAGAGAATCTTTAGGGATGAGGAGATTATCCACTCAATGCGACAGAAGCTTGATCATTTCTATTATAACATCTACATGGATGTCTTCTTAAGTTATAAAACATAAGGCAGAATTTTATGTGTAAATAGTGTTAAGGTAAATGTGGAAGGTGAACCTTTGACATTTTTTCTTTAACTGCAAATTAACTTGTCATATACTGTATATCTCCTATGTACTGAAACACACATTTTGAAAAGGATTGTGATGTAAATGTCGACATGTTTTTCTTTAACTGCAAATGAACTTAATTGTGTTATATACTGTATATCTATGTATTGAAATACAAATTTTGAAAAGGATTGCGATGTTGTAAATGCTCTTACCAAAATCAAAAAGGATTGGAAGCAGTTGCTTGCAAACATATATTTAATAGTTCCATCAGTGCCATGACACATAAGCACATAACATGGTTAATAGTTGGATATTTTTTACAATATATCACATTAGGTTCATTAATAGCTATGAAAAAGTTATTACCCTTAACAAAAACATACAGTATAACATTAGATCAATTAAATTACCAACAAAGTTAATTCATATTTACATTTTTTTGTACATACAATACAGTAATATAAAAGTACTTCTATTTACAGCCCATCTAGCTTACTCAGGAAATATACAACTTCCAGTTGACAAAAACATCAGACTGGTTTGTCTCCTTTAATGTCAAGAGGTCCCTGATAGTTCGACATGAGGCAGCAGATGGCCCACAGCTGATTCACTGAACCCACTGTGGAAAGAGGAACAAGCCCATCCCAGATATGGTACTCCTTCACCCTCCGTATGGCCCTCTCGACTAAAATCCTCAGCCGGGCGATGGCCTGGGTCTTAAGAGTGTCCTCCCTGCTGAGCTGAGGAGATTTTTACGGGAAGATACGGGAATTTCTGTTTGTTGTTTGAACAAAATGGTACACTGCAATAGCATCTTCTCGAAGATTGTGCCATGCTTCGGTGTTGGATGGGATACTGTTGCGATACAGACACCGGGAGAAAAGAAACAGCTAAATTAACATTCAGCTTTGACCAGGAATCAATATTTATCTAGCTATCATGCACAACAGTATTTGAATAGGTGAGTTACTATACATTCATGAATAAACTAACTGCCTAACAAAGGGTTAGATAGCTAGCTAAGTAAACTTGTTACATTACAGCCAGGCAGCAATGTAACGCTACCTTTAACGTTATCGGTATCTGGTACTAAGTTGTTGTTAGCTAACGTTAGCCCACTTTTTAAGTAACTAAGGCAGTGAACAATTATGAATTAACAATAACGTTAGCAAGTTACAAACCATTGCATATACGTAAACATTATTACTCTTAACTTTACTAATTTAACTTAAACGTACCTCAGAAGAGAAGTCTCAGGTTACGGGCGAACGGAAGTGAAGTTAACCTGCTACGCGGAAAGGCGGAAGTTAGATGACGTCATCGTGAAAAGGGCCTATAGAAAGAGATTCTGCTAACAGTTTGTTTTGATTGTCCCTATATACTAGCAGTAACGCGCATGTCTTTTGCCAGGTCGCAGTTGTAAATGAGAACTTGTTCTCAACTGGCTTACCTGGTTAAATAAAGGTGAAATACAAAAATTAATAAAAAATAAAACTTTTTTTATTTTTTTCAACAGGGAACCATAAAGTAACTGTTAGCTTAATTTGTGGGTCATTTCTTGAGGATCTATAGATGTAAACACAATAGACTGTCAATATAAAGTTTTACAGAGAATACTGAATAGGAACATCAGGCAAATTGTAACTAAATTGAAGGGAACCAATGAAGCCAGTTACCATTACAAATACCAATGGAGTCTTTAAACAATGAGATTTAGGGCATGTTCCCAATCTGCAAACTACTTTGTAAACCTCAGTACTTTCATGGTTACCTGGGGTGTTTTGGGGTGACAGTGTTTTGATTTCTACTGCTGCCATACTGAAATGTTCGCTAATTCAGAACATATGGTCATTTTTACTAGATTTACGTCCAGCCAAGATTTGTATTCGGTTGGCAGGTGAAGTCAAGAGTATGAGGCCTGTATGTGAGTGTGCGCACACACACTTGTACAGACGCGCACAAACAAGTCCCCCAAGCTGGGGTGTGGTGGTGCCCACTGAATGACAGGCACCTGAGCAGACCAAGCAGCCCTGTCAAGCAGTCTGTCACTGTAGTTTTATGTGCTCTTGATTTATGAACTTTTGGCTGTGCCCCCGCTGGCACTGTGGCAACACATTTAAAATGACATTTCTCTCATTCTCTTTCTCTTTCACGCACACGCACACGCACACACACACACACACACACACACACACACACACACACACACACACACACACACACACACACACACACACACACACACACACTAAGTAGCTCCCACACACAGCGGGAGGGCCCGGCGCTGGGTTCACGTCGCTGTGTTTAATTTGCTCTGCGCCTCCATTAAACCCACGCAAAACACTCAGCACCCCAAAAAAGATCTGAGGGTGAAGTGGCAAGAGCACGGCCCCGACCATTTTTCAATCATCACACAGCCTGCCACTGCCAGGGCAGCAGCCAGACCTGCTAGCTGTCAGCAGCTCCAACACTGTAATAAATTAGGCAGGCAAGGCCACTGTGGTGGCATGTGGATATGGTTCATATGGTTGTGCTATAAACATGCACTGCACACATAGGTCTGTTGATTGTAGGCATACCTGTAGACTATTCATAATATTGATAAGACCTTCACACACACACACAATTACAAACACACAACGTACATATAACATCGACTTCCAAAGAACCCCATACATACAAGGGTATAATACCCACGCACACTAAAACACCTACAGTCCATGTGTACCTTCACCCACCCCATGTACCACTCACATGTAGCCTACACACAGAGAGCCGCAGAAAACAAGGGCCAAATTGGATTTCCGAGGATGATTGTGTGATGAAAGATTGTGTATTTTTCTCATCTCCCCACCAGTTAGTGTGATTAAATAAAACCTTGCCCAAGTTTCAATAAACGTATTATAACAATTGCATTGCCTTGACAAAGATTTAGGGACTGGCGTGATGGGATTTGATTACTTCGAAACATTGAGGTTTTTTAATGCTATTTCTGCTTCTTTAAGTTGAATGTACACCTCCACTTGAAGAAGTTTAAAGGATTACTCTTCTTTTCAACACGTGGTTAACAGTACTTTGATGACGACAGCGGCGGCTTGAGTTCCTCCCAACAAATTTGCCCAGATTGTAAAAGTACCATAAGGAACCATATCCAAAATGAGACCTTATTCCCTATATACAGTAGTGCACTACTTTTAGTGCACTATCAGTGTTGGGGAAACGACTCTGAAAATATTGTTTATCAAGCTACAAATGACTTCACACTGGAAGAAGTTAAGCTACACTAAAGCAACCCTTAAGAAAAACAAGCTTACTTAGATACTTAGAAAAAGTAGTTCACTACATCCAAACTACTTTGTGAAGAATTATCATTTCTAAATCAGAAATGTCATAGACTACAAATTGCAAGAACAGTTCTCTTTGGAGTCAGATATTAACAGAATGTGTAATTTAGCCTATTAAACACAACGTGAGAATTAGGCACACAAAAAGTTTTTCAAGTGAAAAATATTTTTGCAAAAAAAAAGTGTGTAGTTCCAGTAGTTAGCTACACCACTACATGGCAAAAAGTAATTAACTACAGAAAACACAACCAATATTTTTATTTAGTTCAACTACTACCAAGCAACTGCAAAATGTAATTAAAATTACTATTTGAACTAAATGTAGTTCAATACTCCCCAACACTGTACACTATATAGGGAATAGGGTGCCCTTTCAGACGCTGACTTAGAGTACAATAGGCTAGTAATCACAGGTAGGGGGAAAAAAGGGGAATTCATCTGTTTTAGACTGTCTTTAGGTGTATGCATACTGTCTGTCTGAAGAGAGTCTAGCAGTATGACCAGACAGGATTACTAAGTCTAGATGAGCGCTGACACAACCAGAGTCTACTCTACTGTTCCTCCATATGGGCTGACTCACAGATGGGCCTGACGCATGCTTTCCACTGCATCATGAAAGAGAGAGAGAGAGAGAGAGTCATCTGTTGGCCTGCTCATTGATTTACCTCTCCAAGGGTGAGAAGCAGAGACAGGTAACAGGCAGACCCAACCCCAGTTTGTTCTTGGCAGGTGGTGACAAGCCGCAAAATATCTTCCACGCCTTTTCTTCTAACCAAGTTAACTTCTGACGCAACACATGAGATTGAATATCTGTTGGGAGCCACAGATATCCTGAGTGATCGTCAGCTACACTGGGATCTGTTTTCACCTCTCTGTGTTCCCACACGCCATTCAACTCACACTGTAATAGGCCACATCGCGTCATCACAGAGAGGCAAGGATGGATCCTGCTGAGGTGTGTGGGTGTCTGCCTGTCTGTCAATACACACATACTCTATATGACTCTGTCTGTCTGAGTTTATCTATATGAGTACTAAGTGTACTGTGTGAGAGTGCTAGTTGCCCCTGATACTGTCTGACGTAAGCCCACTACAGCAGTGCAGAAACAGAGTGTGTTTCCCTGTCTGGAGGCACATCTGCTCCCACAGCTGCTTCCCCTCTCACCTTGAGTCAGCGGCTCTGCTACTGCCAGACCAGTGGCACCACTTCCTGTTGGGCGTAAACAAATGATAACCAGGTAACCATGGAGCGGAGATAGTGAACAACTACACCACCACCAACAACAATAGCTAAGCCACTGAGAGGAGGAGAGAAATAAGAACTGTCTTTACTTATTAAAGTAACTGTCCAGTGTTTCCAGATTTCTATGAAATATGACCTATAATTAATTACAATATGAGTGAAATATTTTCCCACCAAAATTGTAATTAAGTATGTTAAAAAGCAGCTTTTCTGTGTTGGAATGGTGTGGGCGTACCCCAACAACAGAATGGTGTGGGCGTATATCGGTCATAAAAAATATTCACTCGCGTAGATCACTGATTGGTCAGCTCATCCTCTATGAGGAAATAGCGAATCAAATCAAATCAAATGATATTGGTCGCGTACATATATAATGCAGATGTTATCGTGGGTCTAGCGAAATGCTTATGTTCCTAGCCCCAACAGTGCAGTAATACCTAACAATACAAAACAATACACGCAAATCCCCAAAATTAAAATACAATTATTAAGAAATATTTAAATATTAGAAAGATCAGTGTCAGAGTCCGGAATATAAATATATATGTATATGATGGTGTGCATATACATTATGGACAGTATATGAATAGAAAAGGTATACACAGCAATAGTTATATAGGATGAGCCTTGACTAGAAGACAGTACAGTATATACAGTGCCTTTGGAAAGTATTCAGACCCCTTGACTTTTTCCACATTTTGTTACGTTACAGCCTTATTCTAAAATGGATTAAATAAATAAAAATCCTCTCAGCATTCTACACACAATACCCCATAATGACAAAGCGAAAACAGGTTTTTAGAATTTTTGCAAATGTATTAATAATAAAAAACAGAAATACCTTATTTACATAAGTATTCAGACCCTTTGCTATGAGACTTCAAATTGAGCTCAGGTGCATCTTGTTTCCATTGATCATCCTTGAGATGTTTCTACAACTTGGAGTCCACCTGTGGTAAATTCAATGTACAGTTGAAGTCGGAAGTTTACATACACCTTAGCCATATACATTTAAACTCAGTTTTTCACAATTCCTGACATTTAATCCTAGTAAAAATTCCCTGTCTTAGGTCAGTTAGGATCACCACTTTATTTTAAGAATGTGAAATGTCAGAATAATAGTAGAGAGAATTATTTATTTCAGCTTTTATTTATTTAATCACATTCCCAGTGGGTCAGAAGTTTAGCATTGCCTTTAAATTGTTTAACTTGGGTCAAACGTTTCGGGGAGCCTTCCACAAGCTTCCCACAATAAGTTGGGTGAATTTTGGCCCATTCCTCCTGACAGAGCTGGTATAACTGAGTCAGGTTTGTAGGCCTCCTTGCTCGCACACGCTTTTTCAGTTCTGCCCACACATTTTCTATAGGATTGAGGTCAGGGCTTTGTGATGGCCACTCCAATACCTTCACTTTATTGTCCTTAAGCCATTTTGCCACAACTTTGGAAGTATGCTTGGGGTCATTGTCCATTTGGAAGACCCATTTGCAACCAATATTTAACTTCCTGACTGATGTCTTGAGATGTTGCTTCAAAATATCCACATAATTTTCCTTCCTCATGATGCCATCTATTTTGTGAAGTGCACCAGTCCCTCCTGCAGCAAAGCACCCCAACAGCATGATGCTGCCACCCCCGTGCTTCACGGTTGGGATGGTGTTCTTCGGCTTGCAAGCCTTCCCCTTTTTCCTCCAAACATAACGATGGTCATTATGGCCAAACATTTCTATTTTTGTTTCATCAGACCAGAGGACATTTCTCCAAAAAGTACGATCTTTGTCCCCATGTGCAGTTGCAAACCGTAGTCTGGCTTTTTTATGGCGGTTTTGGAGCAGTGGCTTCTTCCTTGCTAAGCGGCCTTTAAGGTTATGTCGATATAGGACTAGTTTTACTATGGATATAGATACTTTGTACCTGTTTCCTCCAGCATCTTCACAAGGTCCTTTGCTGTTGTTCTGGGATTGATTTGCACTTTTCGCATCAAAGTACGCTCATCTCTAGGAGACAGAACGCGTCTCCTTCCTGAGCGGTATGACGGCTGCGTGGTCCCATGGTGTTTATACTTGCGTACTATTGTTTGTACAGATGAACGTGGTACCTTCAGGCGTTTGGAAATTGCTCCCAAGGATGAACCAGACTTGTGGAGGTCTACAATTTATTTTCTGAGGTCTTGGCTTATTTCTTTTGATTTTCCCATGATGTCAAGCAAAGAGGCACTGAGTTTGAAGGTTGTTGTTGGAAAAATTACTTGTGTCATGCACAAAGTATATGTCCTAACCGACTTGCCAAAATTATAGTTTGTTAACAAGAATCTTGTGGAGTGGTTGAACAACGAGTTTTAATGACTCCAACCTAAGTGTATGTAAACTTCCGACTTCAACTGTCTATATAAGGTCCCACAGTTGACAGTTCATGTCAGAGCAAAAACCAAGCCATGAGGTCAAAGGAATTGTCCGTAGAGGTCCGAGACAGGATTGTGCTGAGGCACAGATCTGGGGAAGGGTACCAAAAAATGTCTGCAGCATTGAAGGTCCCGAAGAACACAGTGGCCTCCATCATTCTTAAATGGAAGAAGTTTGGAACCACCACGACTCATCCTAGAGCTGGCCGCCCGGCCAAACTGAGCAATTGGGGGAGAAGGGCCTTGGTCAGGGAGGTGACCAAGAACCCGATGGTCACTCTGCCAGAGCTCTAGAGTTCCTCTGTGGAGATGGGAGAACAATTTTATCAATTTTACAATAAAGCTGTAACGTAACAAAATGTGAAAAAAGTCAAGGGGTCTGAATACTTTCCGAAGTGGGTAAAACAGTATGTAAACATTATTAAAGTGACCAGTGTTTAATGACTATGTACATAGGGCAGCAGTCTTGGGTTGAGTACCAGCTGGTAGCTGGCTAGTAACAGTAACTAAAGTTCAGGGCAGGGTACTGGGTGGAGACCGGCTAGTGGTGAGTATTTAACAGTCTGATGGCCTGGAGATAGAAGTTGTTTTTCAGTCTCTTTGTTTCAGCTTTGATGCACCTGTACTGTCTCCGTTTCTAGATTGTAGCGGGGTGAACTTGCCGTGGCTCGGGTGGCTGAGGTCCTTGATGATCTTCCTAGCCGGGTGCTGTAGATGTCCTGGAGGGCAGGCAGTGTGCCCCCGGTGATGCCTCCGCCAGGGCCCTCACCTCCTCCCTGTAGGCTTTCTCGTTGTTGTTGGTAATCAGGCCTAACACTGTTGTCGTCTGCAAACTTGATGATTAAGTTGTAGATGTGCCTGGCCACGCAGTCATGGGTGAACAGGGAGTACAGGAGGGGGCTGAGAACGCATCCTTGTTGGGCGTAGCGGTGGTGTTGTTGCCTACCTTCCCCACCTGGGGTCGGCCCGTCAGGAAGTCCAGGAGCCAGTTGCACAAGGTGGGATTCAGATGTAGTTGATGAACAGATGGGATAGGGCAGCGTGCAGTGTGATGACGATTGCGTCATCCGTGGATCTGTTGGGGAGGTATGCAAATTGTAGTGGGTCTAGGGTGTCGGGTAAGGTGGGGGTGATCCTTAACTATCCTCTCAATGCACTTCATGATGACAGAAGTGAGTGCTGCAGGGCGATAGTCATTTAGTTCAGTTACCTTCACTTTCTTGGGTACAGGAACAATGGTGGACATTGTGACGCAAGTGGGGACAACAGACTGGGATAGGGAGAGATTGAATATGTCCGTAAAACACTCCAGCCAGCTGGTCTGCACATACTTTGAGGAGGCAGCTAGGGATGCTGTCTGGCCATGGAGAATGAGAGCTTGTGAGCGGCTTTGGCCCGCGTCAGCGGCAGTTTTTTTTCCTTGAAGCGGGCGAAGAAGGTGTTTAGCTTGTCCGAGAGTAAGGCGTCGACGTCCACGACGTGGCTGGTTTTCCCTTTATAATCCATGATTGTCTGGAGTCCCTACCACATACATCTCGTGTTTGAGCCGTTGAATTGCGACTCCACTTTGTCTCTGTACTGACGTTTTGTCTGTTTGATTGCCTCACGGAGGGCATTGCTGGACTGTTTGTACTCGTCCATGTTCCCAGTCACCTTGCTGTGGTTACATGCGGTGGTTCGCGCTTTCAGTTTTGCACGAATGCTGCCATCTATCCACGGTTTTTGGTTTGGATAAGTTCTAATCATCACAGTGGGTACAACATCCCCTACGCACTTCCTGATGAACTCAGTCACCGAGTCAGTGTATATACGTCAATGTTATTCTCAGAGGCAACCCAGAACATACCCCAGTCCGCGTGATCAAAACAATCTTGACGCATAGATTCTGATTGGTCAGACCAACATTGAACAGTCCTTACCACAAGTACTTCCTGTTTAAGTTTCTGCCTATAGGAAGGGAGAAGCATAATGGAGGCGGGATCTGATTTACTGAAGGGAGGGCGGGGGAGGGCCTTGTAGCCGTTCCTGAAGGAGGAGTAGCAATGGTCAAGAATTCTTGATGAGCGAGTAGTGCAGGCGATGTGTTGATAAAACTTCGGTAGTGTTTTCCTCAGATTTGCTTTATTAAAGTCCCCAGCTACAATAAATGCGGCACAAAGTCCAGTGTAGTTCCTTGAGAGCCATCGCGGTGTCGGCTTGTGGGGGAATATACATGCCGTGACGATGACTGAAGAGAATTCTCTCGGGAGGTAATGCGGTCGGCATTTGATAGTGAGGTATTCTAGATCGGGAGAACAAAAGGACTTGAGTTCCTGTACGTTACTACAATCACACCATGAGTAGTTAATCATTAAATATATACCTCCACCTTTTTCCGGAGAGTTCTTTCCTTCCTGTCCGCGCAATGTACGGAGAACTCTGCTTGCTGTATGGATGGGAACAATATATCTGGAGACAGCCATGATTCCGTGAAACAGAGAATGTCACAGCAAGCATTTTTGAAATGGTCTGTTTGAGATACAAGTTTGAGGTTTTTTTCTGAAATGTATACTTTGGCCACAAATAGTATAGGATGAGTCAACAACATTCTTTGGGTATGAGATAAAAGAGTATGAGTTATAAAAATATTTTTAACTGGAAAGTTATTTTAATAACATATTCAATGAATACAGGTATGGAAATCGAACAATGTGCATTGAGGACCTCGTAAACACACACAAACACACTTATTCCTCCGTTCAGGGGCCAAGAGCACGGGGACTGTGAGGAGAGGGCCATATTCATCATCCCAGCGCCAGGCTGGCACCCCCACTCAATCACGCCGCCTTGTCAGAATGGTCAAACCTCATTCACATCTTTAAACATTCAATCACTGGCTTTACCCTGACCACAGACAGACAGATAGACAGGTATAGCCCTCAGCTATATGTGACAGGCCTCTACTTTATCCAGGCTGTCTCCCTCTAACCTGGGATAGCACAAATTATACCTATAGCTCATCCACTATCTATCTACATGTCTCTTGTATCTAACATCTGATCCAATGAAATTGACAGAACTGAAGTCACACCTCAACCAATGAGAGGTGACACAGAAAGACATAACAGAATAATAGATAGTATTCTAAAATATTCTTCATAATTGTGTTTCTGACTACTGTGTTTGAGGCGTAGGGCCCCGTTGCATAGCTCACAGTACAGTAACTCTTTCTGCCTGAACAGGTCTCCTTGGAGGGAAAGGCAAAAGGCTTTCATTTATCCTGAATGGAAGACAAAGCACAAAACACAAGTCCCCAGTGGCCCCCTGCACTAGGAAACTACGCGAACACCTTGCCCCAAATATCTGATCTTGGAGGTGCAAAAATAGCATCCGCTGTATTTGTTTGCTGGGACGAATTCTTCCAATCCCCAGACATTGTCTTGTCATTGAACATTTGCCGCGGTGTGTTAGGAATATAAAAATGCGTTTCTATAAAAAAGAAAACACATAGCATACTGCTCAAGAACAAAAAGATAATTGTATTGATTTGGATGTGATGTGCAGAAGTTCAAAACTCTCACCTGGGTTATAATGTTTGCTGTCAGATGGGCTATATTGACCGAGTTGTTGACGCAGGAGCTCTGCTCAGAAATGGATCAATGAGTTGGTTTGAACTCCACATGAAAAGAAGAAGCTCAGAGTAAAAAAACAAAAGAAGTTCCAATGGATATGAGTTCAGTTCCTTTGAGCCGAGAGAAAGAGATGTGTGTGTGTGTGTTTCTGTTTCTGTTTATGTCTGTGTGTGTGTGTGTGTGTGTGTGTGTGTGTGAGACAACGAGAGAGAAAAGTGTCTGGTATGGAGGCTGTGAGAAAGTGAAAGTGACTGCGAGCCCCTGAGCCATAGGACTGAACATAGCTGGTGGGTTTGGTGGGGCGGGAGACTCAGTAAGCGAAAGCTGCACACACTGACATCAATTACACTGAAGTAACTAACAGTAAATGGCAGTTGTCAGTTAGTCTTGATGGCTTGGGGAAATATTTCCTCACCTGAAGGTTATTGGCCAGCTCTGAGGAAGCCAGGTTTTGCTTGTTGCAGAGCAGGCCCACTTTCTCTCTCTCTCTCTTTTTCACTCCTTTCCCCTCTCTCCTGTCTAGCTCCGAGCTATGGTAAATCAAATAGATTTGCATGATGATAAACATGCTGGGGCAGCGATTTGAGTGGAACAGCACTCACATTTATAAAAAGCAGAGCAAGATGAAACACACACACACACACACACACACACACACACACACACACACACACACACACACACACACACACACCAATAGCTAAAGCAAGTGTACAGGGGGACTAGCAAGACAAGAAATCCAAACGGCAGTCACAATCGCTGACATCTCCAGGACGCTGTATGCCTGCCTGCCTGCCTGGTTACATCCCATCCAGCATGCCACAAAGTCAGCTAGCCTTCAGCCCTGCTCGTAAAACCAATGACTAATTTCCATTCTCTCTGCTGCCATTCAGCCTCAAGGTGGACACGGTCTGGGCTCCCTCAGCACACACAGATACAGAGGGGGAGAGAGAGAGGCAAGCTCTCTCTCTAGCTCTCTTTTTGCCTGGGAGCGGCTGCTGTACAGTAGCTGGGCAGGTTGCTGTTGTGTGTATAATCCAGTGAACACAGTGTGCAGTGTAGCCCACCCTCCCCCCTTTTCTATCCCCCTCTGTCTGAAACAGACCCAGGAAAAGGGAGGCCCAGGGGTCAGGCAGCCAGTCTCTCCCCAGAGGGGGTGTGCTCCAGGGGGGGCTGGGCTAGGTCGGCGTGTGGCTGAGGCAGGTGGTGGTGGGGAGGCAGTCAGCGAATCGGCACCTCGCTGCCAGGGCCCACCCACACACAGACAAACGAACACACACAAACACACTGAAGACTGGAAAGTTGTATCTACTGATCAACCCTAGTCGCCTCGCCAGGGGGCTTGTGGGACACCCCTGGATTTTGGCAGCAGGTTCCAGTTGCAGCCAGCCCTCTTTTTTCATAGCAGGAAAAGCGTGTGTGTGTGCTGTGGGTGTTTCTGTGAGTGTGCATGTGGGTGAGTGTGTGTAGTCACAGAGCATGTGTTTTTATTTATGTGGCCATGTTTGTTTGGTGTGCGAGTGTGTGTTAATTTAGGTGCATGCCTGTGTAGGTGTGGTATGCCTGTGAAGATTTGTTTTCGAGTGAGTGAGCCTGGGTGTGTGTGTATATATGAGTCAGAACCCCCCCCAAACCATTTCCTGAGAACACACATGCACAGCCACTCCTGACCCCTCCTTTTATAGCCTCCTGTCTGGCTGTTAAGGTTGCCTGCTTGCATTAATTACCTCCCGCCCTGCGCTCCCTGGACACCCTCATTCCAAACCCACCTTTAGGGTCCGCCATGCAGGAGCAGGCCTGACCAGGGTTCAAACCAATTAACAAACAGCTTTCCTTAAAGGAGTCTATGCCTTTATTCTCCCCACTCTCCAAGACAGAGCCTAGTACCACCTACCTACCCTGAGAGCTGGCATGCCCTGCGTCTAGCTACCTCGGTTAGTTGAATTAAAGAAATGAATAATGAATCGACTTCACCACCCCAAGACTTTTTCGTGCCTCTCGTGTTTGCACCGCAGCTCATGTAGCCCTCCCATCAATTAAGCATGTTAATACAGCCACGGTTATTCATTTAGGTGTGCTATTGCCTACTCAGCATGTTGTGTGCAGTACTTTAGAAATCCCATGGTTTGCTTAGTTGCTTATGCCCAATGGCATGCTGACGGTGGTTCCGTCTATGTGCCAAACGTTTGATAGGTTTGAATCTGATAGTGTGGTAGTAAGTGCAGTCGGAACGTATCAAGCCCTCCGGTGTGGAGTTGACGTTGTGGTGGGTTATGGGTGTCATGGCTAGGTTTGTGTTCTTCTCATCGCAAGCCTGTACATGCAAAACATATTTCACATGAGATGGGTTGCTTGCTACACACACACACACACACACACACACACACACACACACACACACACAAACACACCTTTCACCTCTACATACACTACAAATGACAACAATGTTTATTTTGCCATACCTATAAATAACACAAGACAGTTTCAGCACAAACCAGTATAAAACAAGTATACAGTGATACATTTCATGTTGTCAACATTTAAACTGACACAGATACCATATTTCCTGTGTTTCTATCCCACACTTCCTGCATCTCCCTCTC
This sequence comes from Coregonus clupeaformis, assembly GCF_020615455.1. Classification (NCBI taxonomy): domain Eukaryota; kingdom Metazoa; phylum Chordata; class Actinopteri; order Salmoniformes; family Salmonidae; genus Coregonus; species Coregonus clupeaformis. Next base: position 39,661,571 of record NC_059198.1, on the reverse strand, counting down.
CCTCTAGCTCGTCTTACAAACGCCGCCTGCACTGCTTATTATCATTGGTATGCACAATGTTAAAGGTAGAGGCAACCTTCCTGTCAGACAGCCAAGAGAGGCAGACATTTGATTTACGAATCCCCACCTGGTTGTCAGGAGGATGTACCTGTGCAGTGGAAACTCAGAAGGTGAATCATTATGTGTGTGTGTTGCGTGTGTGCGCTTGTGAATGTGTGTGTGTGTGAGAGAGAGAGGAGGCTAAGCAAACGAGAGACAGGTGGAAAGTGGAGGGAGAGATATTTGTGGTTCGGCTACTAGGGTGTGATGTGCATTGTTTTGAAGAGCAAGAACATTATGTAAATAAATACTGATATCCTGCATCAGCAATGAAACGGACAGATGTAGAGATGTAGACAGGCACATGCATGCCCCATGTTTTCAGTTAGATGGAGGAGACAGCATACACACAGGGCTGTACAGCAGGGGCCTATACTCATTCAGCTGACTCACTTGCTGTCTTGGGTGATGATGACGGTGGATGAATCCAAGACGACCTCACTTCCTCTTCCTGTCACGTGACCTCTGGATGACATACTTTAGAGGGGGGGTGATGTCATAAGAGCCCTCTGATTTGGCAAGGCCAGCTTCCTTCATCGCAAACCATTGGTTGATGAATGCAACGTCCAATATCAGTCTTGTCCAATGTGATATCAGCTTGTTTAGCATGTTCATTTTGGTGCTGAGGGGCCAGTGGTTTAATGTCCATTCCTTTCCACTCTGTCCTCTCCGACTACACGGTTCCACTGAAAAACATCAAGGGGAGGAATGTGTGTAACGTTTTATGAATCCGACACAATTAAGACCATCGTTTCCTGTAGCCCGGAGCGGCCTGTAGAAGAGCAACTGTCTCAGCAGAGCCCAAGTGAAATGTTTTTCTAATTACCACACACCCACACACACACACACACACACACACACACACACACACACACACAGCCCCATCACATGGTTTGCGTTACATTTTTAAGTAAATACAGCTAATCTTTATTGGTAATTTCATCAAATAAATGGGGCTGTATAAATGAACCACATCAGGTTTTTGGGCATCAGAAAGTGAATGAACGGACGTCCTGATTGAAATGAAGGTCTCTTCAAACTCCCCAGTGAGGGTTTTCATGAGTACCAAAGGGAAGTTGAGGATAAGACAAAAGTGCCTCCGGTCCAGTGGGACCTGGGTTACATTTTTCTTAATGTGTTGGTTTCTCTAATCAAAACGTCTGTATGTTTATTCTCAGGTAAACCTCTGTAATTTCCCTCATATGTTTGTAATCTGACCAATTTAGTCCGTCATTCCTCAAGATTTGGTGTAATTTGTCATATACAAAAAAAAATTATCCCTCCGTTGTGACTCTGTTACATTATTACTCAAAACCATACCTCTCCTCTCTCCCTTTTCTTCAGCTTTATTTCTGCCAGACGACAGCCGTTCAGTGTGGGCCTACATGAAATGAACAAACAGAGAGTGTTTAATCTCACACAGATGACAATAATGGCTGTTGTTGTGACCACTCTACTGATGGCAGTGACCAGACGCTGTATTGATCAAAAGGTATTTTTTCTCTCTCCACAAGCAGACCGTTGAATGTGTTGGTCTGTGGTGCTAGACAATGCTATTGACCGATAGCTCTCTCACTCTCTGGGTGACAGGATAGTTACTGTATGTATTGGTGAGAACATCATATGTGAGAGAGAGAAAGAGAGAGAATTAGAGAGAGAGAGACAGCGAGAAAATTAAGGAAGAACACTAGAGGAACATCTTGTAATGTATCCTGACATGGCTTATTGTGTAAAGGTGAGGTAAATCAAGGCTCCAGATATTAAATCAAAAGTCTGACCTCACCCACTCCAAGAAAATTACAAACCCAGAGAAGATGGAGGATGCTGTCAGTGTCTTATTAAACCGCTGTAGGTCTAAGCCCTTAGATCGCAATTTCTACTAAGCCTACAGTGGGGAAAAAAAGTATTTAGTCAGCCACCAATTGTGCAAGTTCTCCCACTTAAAAAGATGAGAGAGGCCTGTAATTTTCATCATAGGTACACGTCAACTATGACAGACAAAATGAGAAAAACAAATCCAGAAAATCACATTGTAGGATTTTTAATGAATTTATTTGCAAATGATGGTGGAAAAAAAGTATTTGGTCAATAACAAAAGTTTCTCAATACTTTGTTATATACCCTTTGTTGGCAATGACACAGGTCAAACGTTTTCTGTAAGTCTTCACAAGGTTTTCACACACTGTTGCTGGTTTTTTGGCCCATTCCATTTTTGGCCCATTCCATTGATGTTTTGGGGCTGTCGCTGGGTAACACGGACTTTCAACTCCCTCCAAAGATTTTCTATGGGGTTGAGATCTGGAGACTGGCTAGGCCACTCCAGGACCTTGAAATGCTTCTTATGAAGCCACTCCTTCGTTGCCCGGGCGGTGTGTTTGGGATCATTGTCATGCTGAAAGACCCAGCCACGTTTCATCTTCAATGCCCTTGCTGATGGAAGGAGTTTTTCACTCAAAATCTCACGATAAATGGCCCCATTCATTCTTTCCTTTACACGGATCAGTCGTCCTGGTCCTTTTGCAGAAAAACTGCCCCAAAGCATGATGTTTCCACCCCCATGCTTCACAGTAGGTATGGTGTTCTTTGGATGCAACTCAGCATTCTTTGTCCTCCAAACACGACGAGTTGAGTTTTTACCAAAAAGTTATATTTTGGTTTCATCTGACCATATGACATTCTCCCAATCCTCTTCTGGATCATCCAAATGCACTCTAGCAAACTTCAGACGGGCCTGGACATGTACTAGCTTAAGCAGGGGGACGCATATTGCACTGCAGGATTTGAGTCCCTGGCGGCGTAGTGTGTTACTGATGGTAGGCTTTGTTACTTTGGTCCCAGCTCTCTGCAGGTCATTCACTAGGTCCCCCCGTGTGGTTCTGGGATTTTTGCTCACCGTTCTTGTGATCATTTTGACCCCACAGGGTGAGATCTTGCATGGAGCCCCAGATCGAGGGAGATTATCAGTGGTCTTGTATGTCTTCCATTTCCTAATAATTGCTCCCACAGTTGATTTCTTCAAACCAAGCTACTTACCTATTGCAGATTCAGTCTTCCCAGCCTGGTGCAGGTCTACAATTTTGTTTCTGGTGTCCTTTGACAGCTCTTTGGTCTTGGCCATAGTGGAGGTTGGAGTGTGACTGTTTGAGGTTGTGGACAAGTGTCTTTTATACTGATAACAAGTTCAAACAGGTGCCATTAATACAGGTAACGAGTGGAGGACAGAGGAGCCTCTTAAAGAAGAAGTTACAGGTCTGTGAGAGCCAGAAATCTTGCTTGTTTGTAGGTGACCAAATACTTATCTTCCACCATAATTTGCAAATAAATTCATTAAAAATCCTACAATGTGATTTTCTGGATTTTTTTCTCTCAATTTGTCTGTCATAGTTGACATGTACCTATGATGAACATTACAGGCCTCTCTCATCTTTTTAAGTGGGAGAACTTGCACAATTGGTGGCTGACTAAATACTTTTTTCCCCCACTGTATGTATGTGGACACCCCTTCAAATTAGTGGATTCGGCCATTTCACACACATTGCTGACATAAGTATAAAATCAACCACACAGCCATGCAATCTCCATAGACAAACATTGGCAGTAGAATGGCCCGTACTAAAGAGCTCAGTGACTTTCAACATGGCACGGTTATATGATGCCACCTTGCAACAAGTCAGTTCGTAACATTTCTGCCCTGCTTGAGCTTCCCCGGTCAACTGTAAGCAAAGTTATTGGGAAGTGGAAACATCTAGGAGCAACAATGCTCAGCCGCGAAGTGGTAGGCCACACAAGCTCTCAAAACGGGGCCGCCGAGTGCTGAAGCGTGTAAAAACCGTCTATCCTCGGTTGCAACACTCACTACCGAGTTCCAAACTGCCAAACTGCCTCTGGAAGCAATGTCAGCACAATAACTGTTAGTCTGGAGCTTCATGAAATGGGTTTCCATGGCCGAGCAGCTGCACACAAGCCTAAGATCATCGTGCGCAATGCCAAGAGTCGGCTGGAGTGGTGTAAAGCTCGCCGCCATTGACCTCTGGAGCAATGGAAACGCATTCTCTGGAGTGATGAATCACGCTTCACCATCTGGCAGTCCGACGGACAAATCTGGGTTTGGAGGATGCCAGGAGAACGCTACCTGCCCCAATGCATAGTGCCAACTGTAAAGAGGAATAATGGTTTGGGGCTGTTTTTCATGGTTTGGGCTAGGCCCCTTAGTTCCAGTGAAGGGAAATCTTAACGCTACAGCATACAATGACATTCTAGGCGATTTTGTGCTTCCAACTTTGTGGCAACAGTTTGGGGAAGGCCCTTTCCTGTTTCAGCATGACAATGCCCCTGTGCACAGAGCGAGGTCCATACAGAAATGGTTCGTTGAGATGGGTGTGGAAGAACTTGACTGGCCTGCACAGAGCCCTGACCTCAACCCCATCGAACACCTTTGGGATGAATTGGAATGCTGACTGCGAGCCAGGCCTAATCGTCCAACATCAGTGCCCGACCTCACTAATGCTTGTGGCTGAATGGAAGCAAGTCCCAGCAGCAATGTTCCAACATCTAGAAGAAAGCCTTCCCAGAAGAGTGGAGGCTGTTAGAGCAGCAATGGGGAGACCAACTCCATATTGATGCCCATGATTTTGGAATAATCTTTTTGACAAGCACATGTCCACATACTTTTGGCCATCTAGTGTAACATATGGAATATGGAATTGTTTTAAGATGGTCATAAAATGTATTATCATTTATCCATTTAATTTAGAATTTTAGGATCCCTGTAGGTATAAAAAAAAGATATATATTATTATTATTTGATGAAACATTGAATTTGGCCTTTACTGCTATAGCTCATAGAAACTAATTGAAAAACAAGGCAAAACAGAAAGTGAAAAAATAAATCATAAGGAACAAGGTTTTGAAGTGTCTGTCCTATATCTGAGAGATATAAGAAAACTTTTCTAGACCCATGTTTGGTCACGTTATTTTCAGCTTGCGTGCATTGTAGAGCAGAACAATCGATGCCTTCGTGTTTGTGAGTGTCTCTCCTTTCGATATTGGTGACATTTTAGTTTGTAGCTCCAACGGTTCGGTCTGGAAAGTCGGTTTTGTGAGAAGACCTCTTCGAAATGACGAAATCCGCGACAGAGAGTTCAGACAACTCCCGTAAAGCTTTTGGATGTTGTAGTGCCAAACAACTGACACTGTCGTGTTCGTGAGAGTCTCTCCTTTCGATTTGGTGACATATTAGTTTGTAGCTCCAACGGTTCGGTCTGGACAGTCGGTTTTGTGAGAAGACCTCTTCGAAATGAAGACGTCCGTGACAGAGAGTTCAGACAACACTGGGGAGTTACTTGTGTGTAGAAAAAGGCCACTTTCACAAGCCCTATGTTATGGAATTGGCACAATCGGTGGAAAGAGGGGATTGAGCTGCAGCCACTACAATATGGGAAGTATCTAGCATAAACACACAGAGAGCTATTCAATATTCAAAATTATGTCACTGTGTGACGCACGGGTGCGTCAATCAACTCTATGGGGTTTTAAGGACTTAGGGGCTAACCAAGGAATGTGTGTTAATTTCTTATGAATCTGACACAATTAGGGATGTAGGGAGGGCTATCCCAATAACACACTTAGGTGGAACGTGAGCCTAGATATGGGGGTCAATTCATATTTCTATTCAGTCGAATAGGCTATTGTTTCCTATGAAGATTTTTCTATTCATAATATGAATTTCAACTCACTTTCTGAATAGAAAACCGCATTGACCCCAACCCTGGTACTACTCAACATTGACCTCTGTAAAGGACCAATAGCCCTGCAAGACCTGTGTTGCATTGGGGAGAGAAGTCTCAAAATACAGTATTTACTTTATCAGCTCAAAATCTGGTATGATACAGTGAGGAAAAAAAGTATTTAGTCAGCCACCAATTGTGCAAGTTCTCCCACTTAAAAAGATGAGAGAGGCCTGTAATTTTCATCATAGGTACACGTCAACTATGACAGACAAAATGAGATTTTTTTTCTCCAGAAAATCACATTGTAGGATTTTTAATGAATTTATTTGCAAATTATGGTGGAAGATAAGTATTTGGTCACCTACAAACAAGCAAGATTTCTGGCTCTCACAGACCTGTAACTTCTTCTTTAAGAGGCTCCTCTGTCCTCCACTCGTTACCTGTATTAATGGCACCTGTTTGAACTTGTTATCAGTATAAAAGACACCTGTCCACAACCTCAAACAGTCACACTTCAAACTCCACTATGGCCAAGACCAAAGAGCTGTCAAAGGACACCAGAAACAAAATTGTAGACCTGCACCAGGCTGGGAAGACTGAATCTGCAATAGGTAAGCAGCTTGGTTTGAAGAAATCAACTGTGGGAGCAATTATTAGGAAATGGAAGACATACAAGACCACTGATAATCTCCCTCGATCTGGGGCTCCACGCAAGATCTCACCCCGTGGGGTCAAAATGATCACAAGAACGGTGAGCAAAAATCCCAGAACCACACGGGGGGACCTAGTGAATGACCTGCAGAGAGCTGGGACCAAAGTAACAAAGCCTACCATCAGTAACACACTACGCCGCCAGGGACTCAAATCCTGCAGTGCCAGACGTGTCCCCCTGCTTAAGCCAGTACATGTCCAGGCCCGTCTGAAGTTTGCTAGAGTGCATTTGGATGATCCAGAAGAGGATTGGGAGAATGTCATATGGTCAGATGAAACCAAAATATAACTTTTTGGTAAAAACTCAACTCGTCATGTTTGGAGGACAAAGAATGCTGAGTTGCATCCAAAGAACACCATACCTACTGTGAAGCATGGGGGTGGAAACATCATGCTTTGGGGCTGTTTTTCTGCAAAGGGACCAGGACGACTGATCCGTGTAAAGGAAAGAATGAATGGGGCCATGTATCGTGAGATTTTGAGTGAAAACCTCCTTCCATCAGCAAGGGCATTGAAGATGAAACGTGGCTGGGTCTTTCAGCATGACAATGATCCCAAACACACCGCCCGGGCAACGAAGGAGTGGCTTCGTAAGAAGCATTTCAAGGTCCTGGAGTGGCCTAGCCAGTCTCCAGATCTCAACCCCATAGAAAATCTTTGGAGGAGTTGAAAGTCTGTGATGCCCAGCGACAGCCCCAAAACATCACTGCTCTAGAGGAGATCTGCATGGAGGAATGGGCCAAAATACCAGCAACAGTGTGTGAAAACCTTGTGAAGACTTACAGAAAATGTTTGACCTGTGTCATTGCCAACAAAGGGTATATAACAAAGTATTGAGAAACTTTTGTTATTGACCAAATACTTATTTTCCACCATAATTTGCAAATAAATTCATTAAAAATCCTACAATGTGATTATCTGGAGAAAAAAAATTCTCATTTTGTCTGTCATAGTTGACGTGTACCTATGAGGAAAATTACAGGCCTCTCTCATCTTTTTAAGTGGGAGAACTTGCACAATTGGTGGCTGACTAAATACTTTTTTCCCCCACTGTATAATCTAATATGAAATTGCTGAAAACAAAAAACTTCTACAAACACAAGGGACGTGGCTACTGTACACAAACCAATGGGGGCCTGCCATGAGAATTCTGACCAGCTGTGCTGTACATAAGTCTTAAAAACAGCTAAGTACATATACCACAGCTTATTGTATTGTGTTGTGTTCAATGCTACACAATAGGAAATACATTTAAAAAAATTGTTTTCAGGTTTTATTGTCACGTGAACAAGTACCGTGAAATGCCTTTCTTGCAAGCTCTTTCCCAACAATGCATTAATCAATATCAATATCCAGTATAGTACTATAAAATAAAGTAAAGTAGAACAAAAACACACAAGAAATAGAAATAAGAAGAACACGAGAAATTAAGTAAGCTATTTACAGGGTCAGATTCAGGGTCAGTAGCTATATACAGGGTCAGTTCCAGGGTCAGTAAGCTATATACAGGGTCAGTTCCAGGGTCAGTAAGCTATTTACAGGGTCAGATTCAGGGTCAGTAGCTATATACAGGGTCAGTAAGCTATATACAGGGTCAGTTCCAGGGTCAGTAAGCTATATACAGGGTCAGTTCCAGGGTCAGTAAGCTATATACAGGGTCAGTTCCAGGGTCAGTAAGCTATATACAGGGTCAGTTCCAGGGTCAGTAAGCTATATACAGGGTCAGTTCCAGGGTCAGTAAGCTATATACAGGGTCAGTTCCAGGGTCAGTAAGCTATATACAGGTTCAGTTCCAGGGTCAGTAAGCTATATACAGGGCCAGTTCCAGGGTCAGTAAGCTATATACAGGGTCAGTTCCAGGGTCAGTAAGCTATATACAGGGTCAGTTCCAGGGTCAGTAAGCTATATACAGGGTCAGTAAGCTATATACAGGGTCAGTTCCAGGGTCAGTAAGCTATATACAGGGTCAGTTCCAGGGTCAGTAAGCTATATACAGCTTCAGTTCCAGGGTCAGTAAGCTATATACAGGGTCAGTTCCAGGGTCAGTAAGCTATATACAGGGTCAGTTCCAGGGTCAGTAAGCTATATACAGGGTCAGTTCCAGGGTCAGTAAGCTATATACAGGGTCAGTTCCAGGGTCAGTAAGCTATATACAGGTTCAGTTCCAGGGTCAGTAAGCTATATACAGGGCCAGTTCCAGGGTCAGTAAGCTATATACAGGGTCAGTTCCAGGGTCAGTAAGCTATATACAGGGTCAGTTCCAGGGTCAGTAAGCTATATACAGGGTCAGTAAGCTATATACAGGGTCAGTTCCAGGGTCAGTAAGCTATATACAGGGTCAGTTCCAGGGTCAGTAAGCTATATACAGCTTCAGTTCCAGGGTCAGTAAGCTATATACAGGGTCAGTTCCAGGGTCAGTAAGCTATATACAGGGTCAGTTCCAGGGTCAGTAAGCTATATACAGGGTCAGTTCCAGGTCAGTAAGCTATATACAGGGTCAGTTCCAGGGTCAGTAAGCTATTTACAGGGTCAGTTTCAGGGTCAGTAAGCTATATACAGGGTCAGTAAGCTATATACAGGGATGTAACTCAGTTGATAGAGCAAGGCATTTGCAACGCCAGGGTTGTGGGTTCGATTCCCACAGGGGATATGAAAATAAATAAATAATGTATGCACTAACTAACTGTAAGTCGCTCTGGATAAGAGCGTCTGCTAAATGACTAAAATGTAATGTAAATGTATGTCAGTTCCAGGGTCAGTAAGCTATATACAGGTTCAGTTCCAGGGTAAGTAAGCTATATACAGGGCCAGTTCCAGGGTCAGTAAGCTATATACAGGGCCAGTTCCAGGGTCAGTAAGCTATATACAGGGTCAGTTCCAGGGTCAGTAAGCTATATACAGGGTCAGTAAGCTATATACAGGGTCAGTAAGCTATATACAGGGTCAGTAAGCTATATACAAGGTCAGTTCCAGGGTCAGTAAGCTATATACAGGGTCAGTTCCAGGGTCAGTAAGCTATATACAGGGTCAGTTCCAGGGTCAGTAAGCTATATACAGGGTCAGTTCCAGGGTCAGTAAGCTATATACAGGGTCAGTTCCAGGTCAGTAAGCTATATACAGGGTCAGTTCCAGGGTCAGTAAGCTATATACAGGGTCAGTAAGCTATATACAGGGTCAGTAAGCTATATACAGGGTCAGTTCCAGGGTCAGTAAGCTATATACAGGTTCAGTTCCAGGGTAAGTAAGCTATATACAGGGCCAGTTCCAGGGTCAGTAAGCTATATAAAGGGTCAGTTCCAGGGTCAGTAAGCTATATACAGGGTCAGTAAGCTATATACAGGTTCAGTTCCAGGGTAAGTAAGCTATATACAGGGCCAGTTCCAGGGTCAGTAAGCTATATAAAGGGTCAGTTCCAGGGTCAGTAAGCTATATACAGGGTCAGTAAGCTATATACAGGGTCAGTGCCAATACCATATTTACAATGTGCAGGGATACTGGAGTGGTAGATACTGTATGTATAGGGGTAAGGGGACTAGGCATCAGGATATATGATAAATAGAGTAGCAGCAGCATATATGATGAGTATGTTAGTGTGTGTGCGTGTAGAATCAGTATGAATGTGTCTGCATGTATGTGTGAAAAAAAAAGAGTAAAATCCACCGCACTAGGCCGTTAAACATAACCATTACTGTTGCTTTACTTGTTAGCATTCTAGTAAAATCTGGGTTTTAAACCATCAAAAAATGCTCTTGCACTGAGCTGCCCACAGCCCAGGTAAGGCCCCTGAAATCCCCAACTCAACCCAGTTAATGACCATGAATAATGTCCACTGCTCTCCTCTTTGTCTTGTCTGGGTGCCCAGCCTAATCCGGCCTGACAGTCAGCTTTGCTCTTTTATTAACTCTGCGTCACTTGTAATCAGTGACAGTGAAGTCAGGCGGCAGGCAGGGCGTGCTTGTGTGAACTCCCACCACTGTACTGCCTCCCCTGGCCCTGTATGGCTGTATCTGTATGGCCTGGGCCAGCCTGGCCAATAATGCAGCTACTGGGGCACAAACCCCACATAATGAAATAACCCTGGTCCGCCTGCTCTCCCGTATTTGGGTCAGGCCCATACAAAGCTCTATTGATTTTTGCTCTGTGTCCGACTGTGCCCCTGTCGGAAAACCATCATCCTCTACTAATACGCACACCGCTGCTGCAGACTCTCTCCCGGATCACACCAGAGTTGTTGGAGATGGGGTGTGTGTTTTTTCTCTCTTAGCGTCCCCTGCATTGGCAGACACTGGAGTGGTTTGATAAAGAGGCAGGCTGACATTCGAATGGGCAATTTGTGTGCGAGCGGCGACGAGGAGGGGATCAGGAATTCGCTTTACTCCCTTAAAAGAATGTAGCAATGCCCATATGTCCGTCTGCCCTACTACATACTCGTCGGAGTGGAAGAGCTCAGATGGATGCTAGAGTGCTCTCTCTCCCTTTCTCACTCACTCTACCCCTTTCTGCAGGGCTGACAACACTCTCTCCACTCTCTCCAGTGCTGTGCTGCAGACCCAAAAGCCTAATGCTATTTTGTCTATCACATTAAACCGTGCACTGTCCATGTCCATTTAGGACGGTATACAGGCCACAGCATGGTGAAGCAGAAGGAGAGATGGCCTCGTTGTTGTCATTCCCAGCCGAGGTTAAAGAACGGACAAGCTGCATTTCACATGGAAACATCGAACATTATGAGCATTTATAATGGAAGGCTGGAATGTCACACATCCTGAACATCCAGCATTTCTTCTCTCGAGTACAAAATGCCTGAAACCCTGGTAAAGTGCTTTTAGAAGAGCCACTATTCATTCTCTTAAATGCAGGTTTGAAACCTGTATTTACTCCCGCAGACCTTTTGACCCTGGGACTGGCTAACGTCTAATTTGTAAAATTGGCTAATTTGTAGAACGGCTGAAATTTTGGTAAAACTACTTAGAGGTAATGGGGGTCTCATTTCAATATATCAGCCATGCTGAATGGAGGGGAATATAGGGGCAGAAGAGTTACTACAAGCTGCAGTGAGCCAGGGCCGGTCCTAGTATTAGCTGGAATTGCCCATCTCTCAGCACACAGCTATTTTCCCAACATCAATCTGAACAGGCTTTTAGCACTTCCATTAGCTTCCTATTCGTTATCATGTATGCTGTAGGCTTTTTCTCAATTACAGTCATTTATGACGGCGAGTAATTACATTAAACTCAGTTACCTGTAAGGTGGGTAACAGTAAATTAATTTGGAAGTTTCTGTCTTTTTCTTTTCATTTGGAAGTAACCGGGGCCGACTGTTATTATGCAACGCAACCAGGGGGCAGAATTCTGATGCAAGACACTGACCTCATGAGGAAATAAAAAAGAGACAGAATTTAAAGTTCAGAGCAATTTCATCGCGCCAGGAGATAGAACACGATATGTGACAAATGATGCTAAGCGTGCACATTGTCTACACCCGACACAGAAATGCCTGCAAGTATTTTAGAACATGCTGCCACTCTCCCCATTATTCCTAATGCTAAGCATTATGCACATGGTTAGCATTAGTCATAACAAATGATTTGTTCATTTTTAAACAGTTTAGGGCATGACATTAATATATTTCCTAATGAACCCTTCCGTATATAGCACTATCACCTTCACTAGCTTTTGAAGAATGCATGATCCCTTCTATTCCATTTAACTTATTATCCTGTTTTAGAGGTGCTGGCTGATAACCTTTTGCACATAAAATACATGGAAAATCCTCAGGGTCTAATACAACAGAAGTGATGTGTGGAAAAAAAGGTTTCCCTGCTTTCACAATACATACGGTAACTTAACTCCCTTAGTATCAACTGGCTCTGTGCTCTGCAGTTCAACTGAGCGCTGAGCCTAATTCTATAATTACTGATATTGATGACAATGGAACGGGAGTTTTTAGAAACGCCTCTTCCACACCCGGGTGGGGGGGAGCTATCTGTAGTACTGGGCTGTACAGAGAGCCATCTGCAGTACTGGGCAGTACAGAGAGCTACTGGGCCGTACAGAGAGCTATCTGCAGTACTGGGCCGTACAGAGAGCTATCTGCAGTACTGGGCCGTACAGAGAGCTATCTGTAGTACTGGGCCGTACAGAGAGCTATCTGTAGTACTGGGCCGTACAGAGAGCTATCTGTAGTACTGGGCCGTACAGAGAGCTATCTGTAGTACTGGGCCGTACAGAGAGCTATCTGTAGTACTGGGCCGTACAGAGAGCTATCTGTAGTACTGGGCCGTACAGAGAGCTATCTGTAGTACTGGGCCGTACAGAGAGCTATCTGTAGTACTGGGCCGTACAGAGAGCTATCTGCAGTACTACATCTAAACTTTAACTGCTACTCTAAGGAATGTGTCTAATGAACAGCTTGTGTGTGAAAATGTGAAATTCTTATAACCTCCTAACCTTTGTAAATTAACACCTTGGTGTTTTCCTTCCTCAGCCTTTGCCTGCTCTCTCAAACCAAGCTGATCATCATCCTACTGCAATACCGCTGCTACCCCATCACAGGTGCACTCAGCACATTTAGCATAGCCCTTCATTTGTGCTCATCATTTAGGCTAACAGCTTACTCAGCCTGTTTATTGATGGTTCCTGAGAGCTAAATTAATAAAAGAGGCTTTGGGGACCCAGAGCCGAGTCATAAGCAGGATTGTAATGATCGTTTGCGATGTCGAGACACTCACAGCAACTAATTACCAATTTGCCTCTCTCTCAAATCCTATTTCGAAATATAGCTCTCATCGTACTCCTTTGTTTTTAGGTACCCGCGAGCTATGAACGACTTTAACACAACATGTTGAAGGGTGTAACTTCACAACTTGTTTTGCGGAAGGAGAGCGTGAGCACGATGCACATACTGTAGACATACTGCAGACGTTTAACATCTGCTGAAATGAGGATTCTTCAATGAGCACATCCGTCTACTATGGTTTGACTGACTATTCATTTTACGGCAGTCTTTGTCATTCACTTTGAAGGATGCTGCAGTGAACAAGCCAGTCTTACTCTGACATTTAAAACCTTCCATGTAATCAAAAGCTAGAGTTGAGCCACTGTTCATGGGTTGAAGGAGTATTATCTGATAAAATTCTAATGGGGTGAGGGAAGTCAAATACTCAGGGCCCTAAGAGCCTACAGTGGTGAATCGGCGGTAAAGGGATTGAATGATTGTAAAAGCAGTATTTGTCATTCACTTTGAAGGATGCTGCAGTGAATCAGCCAGTCTTACTCTGACATTTAAAACCTTCCATGCAATCAACAGCTAGAGTTGTTTCCTGGTCAATCAGCACTTTCAGGGCTGGTACTGTCATAGATATACAATCACAGAACATTGACTTGAATGGGGTTTTCCATTCTAGTAATTATATTTCTATGTGTACAGTAGTAAGCTCCACCCTATTACCTACAGACCACAGGGAAAAGTGCCAACTGAAACAGCCTCAGAGTTCAGCCACACTGCATGTTACACACCCATCTTACAGACCCAATTCCAAGTCAGTTATCCTTTATCATCTCCAATTAGTTTTGCCGAAATAACTATATTTTGGTGGCCTCTGGTACATTCTAATTCCTTTATTTCATCTGAAATTATTGAATATTTAATTGATTGGAAAATGTTGTTTTGGTATTGTGTAGAAAGACATGACAGTGGTGTAAAGTACTCAAGTAAAAATAGTTTGAAGTACTATTTAAGTTGTTTTTTGGGGTATCTGCACTATTTTTGACAACTTTTACTCCACTACATTTCTGAAGAAACAATGTACTTTTTACTCCCATACATTTCAAATGCTCAGGCAGGACAGCAATATAGTCCAATACACACACCTATCAATATAACGTGTTGTCATCCCTACTGCCTCTGATCTGGTGGACTCACTAAACACAAATACTGCATTTGTAAATTATGTCTGAGTGTGAGAATGTGCCCCCGTCTGTCCGTAAATGTTTAAAACCAGAACATTGTGGCGTTTGGTTTGCTTAATATAAGGAGTTTGATATATAGCATTTACTTTAACTTTTTCACTTTTACTCAAGTTTGACAATTTAGTACTTTTTCCACTACTGTACTTAAAGGGATACGTCGAGACTGGAAGTCTATGGGTATCTGCTATGGGTATCTGCTAGCATGCTAGCAGATACCCATAGACTTCCAGTCATTGCGCTAACACTAGTTAGCAACTTCCTTCAAACTGCATAAAAATGGTATCCACAAGTTCATCTGACTCTGGGGAAGTAGATAAAGGGCCTCATTGCCAAAATCCCGAAGTATCCCTTTAAAAACATTTTAAACCAGATACTTTTACTCAAGTAGTATTTTACTGGGTGACTTTCATTTTTACTTTTTTAGGGGGTAGAGCCGCTTTAATATTGCAGATTGTGGCTTCTATCAATTTAATTGTCTGCATCATTTCCAATCCCCCATAAATATATATATATATATTTGTATAAATACACTACCGTTCAAAAGTTTGGGGTCACTTAGAAATGTCCTTGTTTTCGAAAGAAAAGCAATTTTTTTGTCCATTAAAATAACATTAAATTGATCAGAAATACAGTGTAGACATTGTTAATGTTGTAAATGGCTATTGTAGCTGGAAACGGCTGTTTATCATTTATAAAGGCTAATTGATCATTAGAAAACCCTTTTGCAATTATGTTAGCACAGCTGAAAACTGTTGTGCTGATTAAAGAAGCAATAAAACTGGCCTTCTTGAGACTAGTTGAGTATCTGGAGCATCAGCAATTGTGGGTTCGATTACAGAATCAAAATGGCCAGAAACAAAGAACTTTCTTCTGAAACTCGTCAGTCTATTCTTGTTCTGAGAAATGAAGGCTATTCCATGCGAGAAATTGCCAAGAAACTGAAGATCTCATACAACGCTGTGTACTACTCCCTTCACAGAACAGCGCAAACTGGCTCTAACCAGAATAGAAAGAGGAGTGGGAGGCCCCGGTGCACAACTGAGCAAGAGGACAAATATATTAGAGTGTCTAGTTTGAGAAACAGACGCCTCACAGGTCCTCAACTGGCAGCTTCATTAAATAGTACCCGCAAAACACCAGTCTCAACGTCAACAGTGAAGAGTCGACTCCGGGATGCTGACCTTCTAGGCAGAGTTGCAAAGAAAAAGGCACACTGGACAATAAACATAAGTTTGAGGTGTTCGGATCACAAAGAAGAACATTTGTGAGACGCAGACCAAATGAAAAGATGCTGGAGGAGTGCTTGATGCCATCTGTCAAGCATGGTTGGGGCAATGTGATGGCTTGGGGGTGCTTTGGTGGTGGTAAAGTGGGAGGTTTGTACAGGG
Source organism: Coregonus clupeaformis (assembly GCF_020615455.1). NCBI lineage: Eukaryota > Metazoa > Chordata > Actinopteri > Salmoniformes > Salmonidae > Coregonus > Coregonus clupeaformis. Next base: position 39,645,674 of record NC_059198.1, on the reverse strand, counting down.
TAAAAGGGATCTTGAAGAAGGAAGGCTATCACTCCATTTTGCAACGCCATGCCATACCCTGTGGACGGCGCTTGATTGGAGCAAATTTCCTCCTACAACAGGACAATGACCCAAAGTACAGCTCCAAACTATTCAATAACTATTTAAGGAAGAAGCAGTCAGCTGGTATTCTGTCTATAATGGAGTGGCCAGCACAGTCACTGGATCTCAACCCTATTGAGCTGTTGTGGGAGCAGCTTGACTGTATGGTACGTAAGAAGTGCCCATCAAGCCAATCCAACTTGTGGAAGGTGCTTCAGGAAGCATGGGGTGAAATCTCTTCAGATTACCTCAACAAATTGACAACTAGAATGCCAAAGGTCTGCAAGGCTGTAATTGCTGCAAATGGAGGATTCTTTGACGAAAGCTAAGTTTGAAGGACACAATTATTATTTCTATTAAAAATCATTATTTCTAACCTTGTCAATGACTACATTTCCTATGCATTTTGCCATTTCCTATTCAAACTCATTTCATGGATGTTTTCATGGAAAACAAATACATTTCTAAGTGACCCCAAACTTTTGAACGGTAGTGTATATGCAGTAGGAGTCAAAAGTTTGAACACACCTACTCATTCAAGGGTTTTTCTTTATTTTTACTATTTTCTACATTGTAGAATAATAGTGAAGACATCAAAACTATAAAATAACACATATGGAATCATGTAGTAACAAAAAAAGTGTTAAACAAATCCAAATATATTCTATGTTTGAGATTCTTTAAATAGCCACCCTTTGCCTTTATGACAGCTTTGCACACTCTTGGCATTCTCTCAACCAGCTTCACCTGGAATGCTTTTCCAACTGACTTGAAGGAGTTCCCACATATGCTGAGCACTTGTTGGCTGCTTTTCCTTCACTCTGCCATCCGACGCATCCCAAACCATCTCAATTGGGTTGAGGTTGGGGGATTGTGGAGGCCAGGTCATCTGATGCAGCATTCCATCACTCTCCTTCTTGATCAAATAGCCCTTACACAGCCTGGAGGTGTGTTGGGTCATTGTCCTGTTGAAAAACAAATGATAGTCCCACTAAGCCCAAACCAGATGGGATGGCGTATAGCTGCAGAATGTTGTGGTAGCCATGCTGGTAAAGTGTGCCTTGAATTCTAAATAAATCACAGACAGTGTCACCAGCAAAGCAATCCCACACCATAACACCTCCTCCTCCATGCTTTACGGTGGGAACTACACATGCGGAGATCATCCGTTCACCCACACCACATCTCACAAAGCCACGGTGGTTGGAACCACAAATCTCCAATTTGACAAATTTCCACCGGTCTAATGTCCATTGCTCGTGTTTCTTGGCACAAGCAGGTCTCTTCTTATTATTGGTGTCCTTTAGTAGTGGTTTCTTTGCAGCAATTCGACCATGAAGGCCTGATTCACACAGTCCCCACTGAACAGTTGATGTTGAGATGTGTCTGTGACTTGAACTCTGTGAAGCATTTATTTGGGGTGCAATTTCTGAGGCTGGTAACTCTAATGAATTTATCCTCTGCAGCAGAGGTAACTCTGGGTCTTCCATTCCTGTGGCGGTCCTCATGGGAGCCAATTTCATCATAGCGCTTGATGGTTTTTGCGACTCCACTTGAAGAAACTTTGAAAGTTCTTGAAATGTTCCGTATTGACTGACCTTCATGTCTTAAAGTAATGATGGACTGTCGTTTCTTATTTGCTTATTTGAGCTGTTCTTGCCATAATATGGACTTGGTCTTTTACCAAATAGGGCTATCTTCTGTATACCCCCCGTACCTTGTCACAACACAACTGATTGGCTCAAACGCATTAAGAAGGAAAGAAATTCCACAAATTAACTTTTAACAAGGCACACCTGTTAATTGAAATGCATTCCAGGTGACTACCTTATGAAGCTGGTTGAGAGAATGCCAAGAGTGTACAATGCTGTCATCAAGGCAAAGGGTGGCTATTTGAAGAATCTCAAATATAAAATATATTTTGATTTGTTTAACACTTTTTTGGTTACTACATGATTCCATATGTGTTATTTCATAGTTTTGATGTCTTCACTATTATTCTACAACGTAAAAAATAGTAAACATAAAGAAAAACCCTTGAATGAGTAGGTGTCCAAACTTTTGACTGGTAGTGTATATACAATTATTATTAAATATATTTTCCTTCTTTATTATTTTCCCCTAACCCTACCACCCGTCCCCATTGGAGTAAAATAATGGACAACAATACTTAGGCTTCTACTTACAGCTACATACAATATACATTTTATGGACACAGTATATTTTACATTAGTTACCTTTATTTATTTATTTTTTAATTTTGGCCCACCCTTCAGCTACCCTCAATCCCTCCCATCTAGTTTTGATTTCTAATTGCCATATCATTTTCTTCTTTACTTGAGTCATTTTCTATTAAGGTATCTTTACTTCTACTCAAGTATGACAATTGAGTACTTTATCCACCACTGCTGAAAATGTTTGAATTCAGCATATTGTTAGTTGTTTTGAATATCATCTAGGTCTTGTTAATGTTGGGATGTAGCTCAGTAGAGCATGGTGTTTGCAACGCCAGGGTTGTGGGTTCGATTCCCACGGAGGGCCAGTATGAAAAATATAAAATAATGTATGCACTAACTGTAAGTCGCTTTGGATAAGAGCGTCTGCTAAATGACTAAAATGTAAATGTAAAATGTAGGCCTACAGTGCCTTCGGAAAGTATTAAGACCCCTTGACTTTTTCCACTTTGTTAGGTTACAGCCTTATTCTAAAATTGATTAAATATTTGTTGTTCTCAGCAATCTACACACAATACCCCATAATGACAAAGCAAATACAGTGGGGAAAAAAAGTTTTTAGTCAGCCACCAATTGTGCAAGTTCTCCCACTTAAAAAGATGAGAGAGGCCTGTAATTTTCATCATAGGTACACGTCAACTATGACAGACAAATTGAGAAAAAAAATCCAGGAAATCACATTGTAGGATTTTTAATGAATTTAATTGCAAATTATGGTGGAAAATAAGTATTTGGTCACCTACAAACAAGCAAGATTTCTGGCTCTCACAGACCTGTAACTTCTTCTTTAAGAGGCTCCTCTGTCCTCCACTCATTACCTGTATTAATGGCACCTGTTTGAACTTGTTATCAGTATAAAAGACACCTGTCCACAACCTCAAACAGTCACACTCCAACCTCCACTATGGCCAAGACCAAAGAGCTGTCAAAGGACACCAGAAACAAAATTGTAGACTTGCACCAGGCTGGGAAGACTGAATCTGCAATAGGTAAGCAGCTTGGTTTGAAGAAATCAACTGTGGGAGCAATTATTAGGAAATGGAAGACATACAAGACCACTGATAATCTCCCTCGATCTGGGGCTCCACGCAAGATCTCACCCCGTGGGGTCAAAATGATCACAAGAACGGTGAGCAAAAATCCCAGAACCACACGGGGGGACCTAGTGAATGACCTGCAGAGAGCTGGGACCAAAGTAACAAAGCCTACCATCAGTAACACACTACGCCGCCAGGGACTCAAATCCTGCAGTGCCAGATGTGTCCCCCTGCTTAAGCCAGTACATGTCCAGGCCCGTCTGAAGTTTGCTAGAGTGCATTTGGATGATCCAGAAGAGGATTGGGAGAATGTCATATGGTCAGATGAAACCAAAATAGAACTTTTTGGTAAAAACTCAACTCGTCGTGTTTGGAGGACAAAGAATGCTGAGTTGCATCCAAAGAACACCATACCTACTGTGAAGCATGGGGGTGGAAACATCATGCTTTGGGGCTGTTTTTTCTGCAAAGGGACCAGGACGACTGATCCGTGTAAAGGAAAGAATGAATGGGGCCATGTATCGTGAGATTTTGAGTGAAAACCTCCTTCCATCAGCAAGGGCATTGAAGATGAAACGTGGCTGGGTCTTTCAGCATGACAATGATCCCAAACACACCGCCCGGGCAACGAAGGAGTGGCTTCTTAAGAACCATTTCAAGGTCCTGGAGTGGCCTAGCCAGTCTCCAGATCTCAACCCCATAGAAAATCTTTGGAGGGAGTTGAAAGTCCGTGTTGCCCAGCGACAGCCCCAAAACATCACTGCTCTAGAGGAGATCTGCATGGAGGAATGGGCCAAAATACCAGCAACAGTGTGTGAAAACCTTGTGAAGACTTACAGAAAACGTTTGACCTGTGTCATTGCCAACAAAGGGTATATAACAAAGTTTTGAGAAACTTTTGTTATTGACCAAATACTTATTTTCCACCATAATTTGCAAATAAATTCATAAAAAATCCTACAATGTGATTTTCTGGATTTTTTTCTTCTCATTTTGTCTGTCATAGTTGACGTGTACCTATGATGAAAAGTACAGGCCTCTCTCATCTTTTTAAGTGGGAGAACTTGCACAATTGGTGGCTGACTAAATACTTTTTTCCCCCACTATATATTACAAATAAAAAACAGAAATACCTTATTAACGTAAATATTCAGACCCTTTGCTATGAGACTCGAAATTGAGCTCAGGTACATCCTGTTTCCATTGTACAACTTGATTGGAGTCCACCTGTAATAAATTCAATTGATTGGACATGATTTGGAAAGGCACACACCTGTCTGTATAAGGTCCCACAGCTGACAGTGCATGTCAGAGCAAAGGCTACCAAGAAATGTCTGCAGCATTGAAGGTCTCCAAGAACACAGTGGCCTCCATCATTCTTAAATTGAAGAAGTTTGGAAACACCAAGATTCTTCCTAGAGCTGGCCGCCCGGCCAAACTAAGCAATCGGGGGAGAAGGGCCTTAATCAGGGAGGTGACCAAGAACCCAATGCTCACTCTGACAGAACTCTAGAGTTCCTCTGTGGCAGGTAGCATAAACGTTACCACATGTAACATATAGATTTGCATTAGTATACACATCAAAAGTCCCAATGCAAAGTTACACCTCACTTTCCTATTTTTTGAGTTATTACATAAAAAATATCAGAATTCCGAAGAATGCTGAAGTCATGTCGGGGAGTGATGTAATATGGAGGAATTGGCAAGCCAGGCTATTGCCTATAATGTAACAGAAATAACTTAAAATGTATAACTTAAAATTAAACCAAATAATTTGCACTTATGACTACTGGTGTCAAATACATTTTCAGCCAACTTACAAGCAAATACTTTATGAATGTATTAATACAAATCAACTTGCAATTAGCACTACCAGCCTGCTAACGTTACATTAGCACTACATGAGTCAACCAGTTGCTATCAACACCTAGCTTACAGCTACATTAAAGTCAACAAAAGTTTTGGAAATACTGTACATTACGCCATCTAACCAGTTATCAAATTATGTTAGCTAATGCAGTTAACTTAGCCAGCAAGCTAGCCAGCCAGCTAACGTTAGCTATTTAGCAGAGTAGCTATTAGCTTAGCCATCTTAGCCAACCACCACAGTTATGGTTGGCAAGCTAGAGCCCAACTTCTGGAAAACAGCTAGAACACAACACAACTAAAACATACCACAGATCAAAGCAAAGAGAAAGCAGAGACTTACAGATTGATGGCTGGGGCCCATCTGATGGTAAAACGTTTTAAAGCGTGCACGCTGAGTTAGCTATCAAGCTAGGAGGCGGGCGCTTCACCGGCCGATGGAGAGTCAGGGAAATCCAAAATAGATAGATTCCAGATGTCCGTCAGCTAGCATGCTAGGACTACGCCAAGGTGAAAAAGTTACAAAACTCCTGTAGCCTACTTCACAGAGAACATGCCAAAAAATTTACTAAACAAAAAAAGAGAACAGACGAGGTACTACAAAATTAGAGCAATCAGGTAAGATTTTCTCTTTGACGTTCAGCCCACGGCAAGAAGGCTCCAAAGCCTGCCATGCTAGATAACACAGTCACAAAGTCCATAAAAAGCATGCAACGTGGCTGCACTTGCTTCTTGTTTACATCATACTTTCTGTGATTGGTGGATTGTAGCTCACCACCGCAACACATGGTCTGGAATGGAATTACATAATAGCATAGCTAGTGGCTAACGTTAGCCAGCTTGAGCTAGCAACCGAGCTAGAATATGACCTCGGTAGCACAAAGTAGATCCTCCATATGATGTTGAGAAATAGTGCATTGTGGGTAGAAGGATATCCGGAAATAAGTTAATAAATATGCAATAACCCAAAAACATAACTATGTTTGCACTTATACAGTTGAAGTCTGAGGTTTACATACACTTAGGTTGGAGTCATTAAAACTTGTTTTTCAACCACTCCACACATTTCTTGTTAACAAACTATAGTTTAGACATGTCGGTTAGGACATCTACTTTGTGCATGACACAAGTAATTTTTCCAACAATTGTTTACAGACAGATTATTTCACTTATAAGTCACTGTATCACAATTCCAGTGGGTCAGAAGTTTACATACACTAAGTTGACTGTACCTTTAAACAGCTTGAGTCAATTGGAGGTGTGCCTGTGGATGTATTTAAAGGCCTACCTTCAAACTCAGTGCCTCTTTGCTTGACATCATGGGAAAATCAAAAGAAATCAGCCAAGACCACAGAAAAAAAATGGTAGACCTCCATAAGTCTCGTTCATCCTTGGGAGCAATTTCCAAACGCCTGAAGGTACCACGTTCATCTGTACAAACAATAGTACGCAAGTATAAACTCCATGGGACCACGCAGCCGTCATACCGCTCAGGAAGGAGACGTGTTCTGTCTCCTAGAGATGAACGTACTTTGGTGCAAAAAGTGCAAATCAATCCCAGAACAACAGCAAAGGACATTGTGAAGATGCTGGAGGAAACTGTTACAAAAGTATCTATATCCACAGTAAAATGAGTCCTATATCGACATAACCCGAAAGGCCGCTCAGCAAGGAAGAAGGCACTGCTCCAAAACCGCCATAAAAAAGCAAGACTACAGTTTGTAACTGCACATGGGGACAAAGATCGTATTTTTTGGAGAAATGTCCTCTGGTCTGATGAAACAAAAATAGAACTGTTTGGCCATAATGACCATCGTTATGTTTGGAGGAAAAAGGGTTAGGCTTGCAAGCCGAAGAACACCATCCCAACCGTGAAGCACGGGGGTGGCATCATCATGCTGTGGGGGTGGTTTGCTGCAGGAGGGACTTGTGCACTTCACAAAATAGATGGCATCATGAGGAAGGAAAATTATGTGGATATATTGAAGCAACATCTCAAGACATCAGTCAGGAAGTTAAAGCTTGGTTGCAAATGGGTCTTCCAAATGGACAATGACCCCAAGCATACTTCCAAAGTTGTGGCAAAATCGCTTAAGGACAACAAAGTCAAGGTATTGGAGAGACCATCACAAAGCCCTGACCTCAATCCTATAGAAAATGTGTGGGCAGAACTGAAAAAGTGTGTGCGAGCAAGGAGGCCTACAAACCTGACTCAGTTACACCAGCTCTGTCAGGAGGAATGGGCCAAAATTCACCCAACTTTTATTGTGGGAAGCTTGTGGAAGGCTACCTGAAACGTTTGACCCAAGTTAAACAATTTAAAGGCAATGCTACCAAATACTAATTGAGTGTATGTAAACTTCCGACCCACTGGGAATGTGATGAAAGAAATAAAAGCTGAAATAGATAATTCTCTCTACAATTATTCGGACATTTCACATTCTTAAAATAAAGCGGTGATCCTAACTGACCTAAGACAGGGAATTTTTACTAGGATTAAATGTCAGGAATTGTGAAAAACTGAGTTTAAATGTATTTGGTTAAAGTGTATGTAAACTTCCGACTTCAACTGTAGGTAACCAGATCATGACTACAACTAAGTTACTAAGTCTTTGACCACACTGTGTTGTTACATTGGTGAGTAAAAACTCATGCTTCCTACCCTTTAATTGAAAATTATAGTTTGGTAGGGCCCTATAAAATCGTTTTTTGCCTGATTCTGTTTTGTTCTTTCCCAGATTCTGTTTTCTCCATTTTGTATTTTTCAGGTTTCTGTTGGGGTTTTTTCTTCTGTTTTTTGGGGGTGTAGTTACCCTTTAATTTAAGTGAGCACCTAGCAAGAGGCTGTTGTTTAGCATGTTTTTGTAGTGCACATGTGATGGTAGAGTTTGCAAAACAAATACCCACTGGATTGATGAAAATATAGTTAACATTTAACTGAGAAGGTTTTTCGGAAAGCCTTTCCATTTACCAGAAGACCGTTTTCATTAGCATCAAAGCTAACGGCTACACAACATTTTTGAATATTGTTTAATTCTGTTTTAATGCCTGGATTCCGTGAGAGCTCTAATTATCACTTTTGGACCAGAATGAGGCTCTCCACTACCTATTGATGCAGTGATGATTCACCATCTTCATCAAATGTTTTCATAATTTCTCTGCAGATAATTGCCGAAAAGCCTAGGCCTACCAGTAAAGTATGCAAATAAACTGCTCCCTCACCGATGTGATTCGGTAGGCTACACTGACCAAGTGTACATGCACACAGTATTCCTGATAGTAGCTTATATCCCTCTTAAGGTCTTATTCGGTACAAGCTGTTTACATGCACCTTTGATATCACGCTCATGACGAGTATCCTTGTATTCATGAATAAACAGAATATTTATAATTTAAGTTAATATGGGTTAAATGGAATAGTAACTGAAATATGGACACTGACTGTAGGCCTATAACCTCTCACATGTACCGTAATATAATAAGAACTCCTGCAGAATTATGCATTTCTTGCAATAAAATGATACATTTTGTCTCAGGAGTGGAAATATGATTTATTTCTTTCAGCATCTCTTGAGAAAATGTGAATGCGCGTGTAATGGGTTTTCTTTGACACTGTTATGCAATCAGATAGTATTTCAACCACATAAAATATGCACCCAAGAAAAACTGAAGTCTTATCAGAAACGTGTTCAATCGTTTTCTTAGCTCTCCATTTCCTTAAAACCGGTGATGACATTTGGACATTTTGCACAGGATCAATCTTATAATAATATGCCATGTAGCAGACGCTTTTATCCAAAGCGATTTACAGTCATGTGTGCATACATTTTTACGTATGGGTGGGTCCGGGATCGAACCCACTACCCTGGCGTTACAAGCGCCATGCTCTACCAATTGAGCTACAGAGGACCACATCTTTCCACTGTTTCGGAGTTATTGCATTTTCTCCCGGTCCCTAAACGAAACAGATAACTTTACCGGTGTTAACTATTACTAATGCATTAATTATATTAATGTAAGACATTATTCTGGTGGGCACTACTTTATTTAGTCTTCTGTGGCAACAAGTTATGACAGAAGAGAAGCTTCATGTATCTAACTATAGTTGACAAAACAAATGGCCTACCAAATGTCGGAAATTATAAGCAGAAAGTTGTCTAAATTAGGGGTGAGAGTAGTGGTGGATCGAACTACGCAGGTAGCCTACTTTTTGAAGTGATTTGTTTGACAATCAGATGAAAACATCATCACACAACACCCATGATATGCGAAACTGAGCGTGCACAGACCGCGAAAAACAACCGTAAACGGGATAAGATGTTTACATGCCATAGTATCCCGTCTAAGATCAGCATATCCCAGGCATCTTAACAGGGTTTCTCATAACCGGGATACAAGCCTTTTCGGGTTATTGTCGGGTTATTGTAAACGATATTGGTATGCATGTAAACGTGGTCACTGACTGACGAGAGTCGCTCACTTTAGCGTCACTGTCTGACATCCTACGAAAGGAAACCTAACAAATATGTTGGTTTACTTGTCCGGATGCGATACCATGTACATCAGTGGAGGCTGCTGAGGGGAGGACGGATCATAATCACAACGGGCTAAATAGCCTATGTGCCACGAGTCTGCATGGCTGGCTATGTGAAACACGCGAAAGAAAATAAATGAATGTGCCAGAAAACAATAATTAGGCTAAGTGGATTTCGACATGCAAATTCTCGAGCATCATGCTCTCCCCCTCCTCTATGTAAAGAAATTCGACTGCAATCAACCACAGTGCACACAAATTGTACCGGGGGGCTGGACAGACAGCAGACTGCGTTTACCTGTCATTGCTCGCTTTGTGACTAACTGGCACCTATCCTACCAATAGATCGCAAGAAGATGCATATCGTTCATTCTAGCATGAGAGGGCCCAACGGCCGGCGCCAATGTAAAACACTGCAACACGATCACAACAATGGCCATATATTGGCTATTTATTATATATTTTATTTAACTAGGAAGTTAAGAACAAATTCTTATTTACAATGACGGCCTACCACGGCCAAACCCGGACGACGCTGGGCCAATTGTGCGCCGCCCTATGGGACTCCCAGTCACGGCCGGATTGTGATACAGCCTGGAATCGAACCAACCTGGAATTGTCCTCTAGCACTGATATGCAGTGCTTAGACCGCCACTCGGGAGCCCCATATACAGACTACACAATCCTAAATATGGCACTGCCTAGTCTGAGAAAATGTATATCCTGCAAAATGCTATAGTTCACCTCATTGTTCATGTGTGTATATACAAACAGAGGCCTGTGATCATAGTGGTCATGCTTGAGCTGCTGTCTGCAAAAAGCTCTTGTGCCATAAGAATGAACTAATCTGCTTGACACTGACAGTACGCATTAACTGTATCAACATTTTCCTCCACCCTTTTATGTACTTTCCCTCTCTGGTTAAACAAATACTGCACAATTACTCATCGTGCCATTCATCTTTACAGTAAACAGAGCTTTCATCCAACCTCAATCTTATATTAAGAATTCAATTCAGAGCTCCCCTTTTCAATACAATTACAAATAATAGAATAAAAACCTTGACTTGACATGTGATGCTTCATCCAGTCTCTGTCAGGACAGATAATGAGTGATGGATAGGAGGGGGGAGAGAGATGGAGAGAGAGAAGAGAGAGAGAGAGAGAGAGAGAGAGAGGAGAGAGAGAGAGAAGACAGAGAGAGAGGGGAGAGAGAGAAGACAGAGAGGGAGAGAGAGAGAGAGAGAGAGAGAGAGAGAGAGAGAGAGAGAGAGAGAGAGAGAGGGGGGAGAGAGAGAAGACCGAGAGAGAGAGAAGACAGAGAGAGAGAGAGAGGAAGTGATGGCAGACCTTCAGTTTTCCCCACTTACAAGGTAAGTTAATATGGTAATACAACACACACAGTAGTAAACTTAGCCTTAAATCATTAACTTGGAGGAAATAGATCATTAAACGTTTAAAAGATACTGGAGTTAAACACACAGGGTGAACATTACACCCCTTTTAAACTTAAAAGGCAGGTGACGGTCCACTCTGATCTTTAGGTCAGTGTAGCATGTCCAGTTGAGGATTAAAGCTAAGGGAGTCCCTTGAAAACATTTCAATTCCAAATACACAGCTGAAATCACACAACAGTTATCCAGAGAGATGATTAACTGAGTTTAGCGTCAGTAGACTGCAGTGTCCGTCAAACGACGACAACCTCCAACTGTCATTACGCCATCTCCGTGGAATTCCTGCTAAGGGACAGAAGGGGTCTCAGGGGGTTTCATAATTATTGTAATCACTACACCCCTTCTCAGCCAGTTAATTGCATACTTACAGAATAGATGGGGTCATTGTCCAGTGGAGGAAGCTAAATCCAACCAAGAGCTGATTGAATCTATACTATTTCAATCACTAGGCCTAAGTCTATCATTTCTACGTCACTATTTCAATCACTAGGCCTAAGTCTATCATTTCTACGTCACTATTTCAATCACTAGGCCTAAGTCTATCATTTCTACGTCACTATTTCAATCACTAGGCCTAAGTCTATAATTTCTACGTCACTATTTCAATCACTAGGCCTAAGTCTATCATTTCTACGTCACTATTTCAATCACCAAAGTGATGTGTGTTCTAGCTGTATTATTTCTAGCTGTATGATGATATTCGTAACTCTATCTGCATAATAGATTCTTGCCTGTAGGAAAAGGAGCAACAACCATGTGTTAGGTTCCAGATGAGTCAAAAGCAAGCACTGCATTTGTCAATCACTGAACAGGCAATATGGTCCAATGAAGAGGGCCCTGCCACTGCCATGGAGTAGTAGTATATCTCATGTCTCCTACATGTCACCCAGTCAAGCTTTATGACACACTGCAGCCGAGGGCACTTGACCCGGCAGGGACAGGCACCGCCATCATGGCGCTGACGGTGTAGCCTGTTTTTAGCATAAAGTTTCGTCATTCCTATTTCCTACAGTTGTCCAATTGTTCTTTTCCTAAAGCGTTTGCGAGAGCTCACAGTGTGCTAATCAAAGAGGAAACTTGCTGCCTGTCAAGAGACGCATAATAAATCCTTGTCAAGAAATGCGGCTGTCGCATGCTAGAGATAGTCCTTATTGGTGAACAATATGTTCTCTAAATGGTCCCCATGGTCCCAATTTTCATAAGATCATGCCCTAATGATGACCCAAGGCCCATTTTTAATAATTATTTGTGGTGCCCTTTTAACAATCATTCCACTTCTTTGCACAATTTGACTCCAAAGCCCAAGATGGATTCCTTGTGTTCCCTTCCCTGCCTCGTAGACATAATATTTTGGGGACATTAGTTTCTTGTTTTATCACAAGCAGCAGGCATGATGCATTCAAAGAAAGCAGAACATTCAGCTAAAAGTCTTTACTTTTTTCTTCTCTATGCATATTAAATATATCATGCTTGACAGACTTCATTCCCCCTTTTTTTTCTCCCCTACACGTTCCGAGTGCAGAAAAGCTATTTCCCAAAAGCTATGCTGAAGCGGAGCACAATCTTACAAAATATTCAAACACCCACCACCCTTCACTCCTTATGTGCAGTACAAGTCTGCATGCACTCCGAGGTTCAAGGGAACTAGTGAAGTTCTATACTTACACATAAATTGAAGTGCAGAACTAAGCAAGCAAGCTAGAAAAAACTTTGTGACAGCTTGAATTACAGAGATTTTAAGACTAACTAAAATACATGATAGATAAAGTTATTCTAAAATAAACAAAAATAAACTTTACTGGGCAAGTTGGTACAGTGATCTTTTTTCTCATAATAGTGAGACTGGGATTTAAAAATAATAATATTTTCATAATGTTTGTGGTAGGAACCACTTCCCGTCACAATGACTGAAAATGACGTGTGTTCTTTCAACAACAATCTACTCGTCCAATTTACTAATTATATATTTTGTCTTTATAATAAATATCCAAAAAGATTGCTCAAGACATTAGCCTAAACCTCCGTTAATATTGACATTATCAAAGTGTATAAAATATAAATCCTAGGCCTATGATGAGTGCATTTCCAGGTTTCAAAAGGGATTAAGTTCATACAGTGGCTTGCAAAAACTGCAACACTACATTCATGTTTGAGTAATCTAGATGTGAATAATAAAGTAGCCTTCAGGTTTATGTATTTTCCCTTCACCGGTCTGGTTATTTATAGCTTCATCTTTCTTACACGCTTAAATACAGTATATGACCAAATATTTGGACATTTTGATGGCAGAGAGAAAAAAAAGGTAGGGGCGTGGATCAGAAAACCCGTCAGCATCTGGTGTGACCACCATTTGCCTCATGCAGCCGACATCTCCTTCGCATAGAGTTGATCAGGCTTTTAATTGTGGCCTGTGGAATGTTGTCCCACTCCTCTTCAATGGCTGTGCGAAGTTGCTGGATATTGGCGGGAACTGGAACACGCTGTCGTACACGTCGATCCAGAGCATCCTAAACATGCTCAATGGATGACATGTCTGGTGAGTATGCAGGCCATGGAAGAATTGGGACATTTTCAGCTTCCAGGAATTGTGTACAGATCCTTGCGACACGTTGCCGTGCATTATCCCGCTGAAACATGAGGTGATGGTTGCGGATGAATGGCACAACAATGAGCCTCAGGATCTCGTCATCGTATCTCTGTGCATTCAAATTGCCATGGATAAAATGCAATTGTGTACGTTGTCCGTCGCTTATGCCTGCCCATACCATAACCCCACCGCCACCATGGGGCACTATGTTCACAACGTTGACATCAGCAAACCGCTCGCCCACAAGACGCCATACACGCTTTCTGCCATCTGCCCGGTACAGTTGAAACCAGGATTCATCCGTGAAAAGCACACTTCTCCAGCATGCCAGTAGCCATCAAAGGTGAGCATTTGCCCACTGAAGTCAGTTATGACGCCGAACTGCAGTCAGGTCAAGACCCTGGCGAGGACAACGAACACCCAGAAGAGCTTCCCTGAGACAGTTTCTGACAGTTTGTGCAGAAATTCTTTGGTTTCGCAAACCCACAATTTCATCAGCTGTCCGAGTGGCTGGTCTAAGACGATCCCGCAGGTGAAGAAGCCGGATGTGGAGGTCCTGGGGTGGTGTGGTTACACGTGGTCTGCGGTTGTGAGGTCGGTTGGACGTACTGCCAAATTCTCTAAAACAACATTGGAGGCAGAGAAATGAACATTAAATTATCTGGCTACAGCTCTGGTGGACATTCCTGCAGTCAGCATGCTAATTGCATGCTGCCTCAACACTTGAGACATTTGTGGCATTGTGTTGTGTGACAAAACTGCACATTTTAGAGTGCCTTTTATTGTCCCCAGCACAAGATGCACCAGTGTAATGATCATGCTGTTTAATCAGCTTTACATGTTGCGTTAATATTTTTGTTCGTTATAGTTGAAACAACTTTATTGGTTTTTCAGTGTATAGTAGTGTGTACTGTTTGACCTTGTAAATAAACTACAAAAAGTGCAGAAATCAATCGCTCCTCTCTGAAGATGCCACAATATTGTATTTTGGAGCTGGGGGAAAGAAAAGAACGTAAGCAAGATGAACAGCTGTATTGTGATAAACCGTCACCCCATATGCTGAAGGAAAACAATTTCTATGAAGTGGGAGAAAAAAATACGCTTAATCAACTAACATTGATATTACTTCTGGCAATTAGGAGCATGCTGATAATGATATGAGTTTTCAACTGTAAATAATTATGCTGCCTGCAGGCCATGCTTTAATTCTCCTCTGTATCTATAAACAATAATCAAACCACCAGGCTAGAAAGTTGGATTTGGCGGTTGCGGTGCGTACTGTTGTTTGGGGAAATGCTGCTCAGTGGGGCCCTGTGGTGCTGCCCGTGGCAGGCTTGACCTTCAGGTGCTCTGAGTGCTAATGTGCTAACGCTATCGATCAGCCTGCAAGCAAACCCAACCAGCCCAATGCCCCGGCTAGCCCAACATCAAACAGCCAACTGTCTGTGAGCCTCTGTGCCATGACAGGAGGGGTGGGGCTGGGCCCGCTACTGTGGCCTCTGTGGTCCGCTAAATGGGGACATTATAGGGGAACCGCTGCCATTGCAGCAGACCACAACTTGTTAATGAGTAATGTATATTTGGGCCTCATGCAGTTTCAGCTTTATTGTTTATACAGTTTATACAGTGCTGCTCCCCCATGTTGCTGGAAGAGTAAAAAAATTACTCCAATGAATGTCACAGTCGGCGTTTGGGTTTGCCTAATTGCAGTAAAAAATACATTCAAAATGCATTAACAGTATGTGACTGTGTTGACTGCCGTTTGAGTACAGATGGTACAATGATGCCATGCCACCCTGACATTGTAGATCATGCAAGCAACTATTAAATGCAAGTAAGCCTATAAAACTATTTCACTAGTTTCAAAGAACTACAGTATATGGCACAATAGAGAGAGCCTAGTTGCTTTGGCAGGGCAAGTAAAAAAACAAAACTAAAAGCCTGACAGCTAACTTTACTCACTGTCTACCACGAGGCACAAGTGTGTCAATGTCAGAGGACTAAGATGAAGAACATAATTAAGGAAACATATGAAAGCTGGAGCTGGGCTTGAGATTAATTAGCCACATGTCAATACTCTCATCAATACCCGATTAACAAATGACACATGGCCCAATGAAGGCTATTGATTCCCCTTGCATTTTGTAGCGTTAATAGGTTGAAGCTGATTCTGAAAGCTGACAAAAAAGAGAGTTTTCAAAGTACAGTTTGCTGCTGAGCCTCGCCGAGAACAAAACAGCAAATCTAAAGTCTGAAATCACCGAAAGTAGCAAAAGTCTTTACTGTAATTAAAAATGACCCCTAAGAAAAAACAAAACGAAATGAAGCAAAAAAGGACTCAATCTAAATTAATGGTGCCAGAACGGCCAACATCATAAGTTAGTCCCTTTATGGTGATGATAGTAATGAACACTTAGATGAGGGATGAACAATTCCTGTCCTAGAGTCGAATCCCTATGCAGGTTAATTAGGTAAGATAACATCATTAACCAGTCTCATGCCTACATGGAGAATTAATTGGATAAGATAGAGCCAGATCGTAGATTTAGGTCTATATTTAATCATTTAAACGATCAAGGACAACTAAGCTGGAAAATGGGCTGTCCAGATCGGTGAATGTCTTATTTAGATCACATATACAACCAGTTTATTAGGCACATAGATCATGCTAAGCTCTGTAGTTTGGTGATTGTATAGGCCTATTGACGTATTACTGAACAAAGGACTTTATTTCAGGAAATATATTATAGATTTGGTGCCCTCTGTTTTGTTTATATGTTTTTTTTCTATTGTGCATGTTCTTCACTCTATTAAAGGTAACCTGTACATCTCTGGAACTAACCAGTTGATGTCTAACATGCATTGTCCAATATAAATTAGGTGAATGTTAGTTTATCATATTATTAATGATCAAACATGGTAACATGGATTCCAAATCTCTAAAAGAAACAAACAAATATATTTCTCATGCAAGCAATCTCTCTCCCTCAGATGAAAAGGCCACCGATGGCCTAGGTAGTTCCTCAGTAATAAATAACAAAGCTAGGGCTGTTTCTTCTTGTGGAGACATTAGCCATGCCCTGTGCCTATTGTGAAGGAAGTAATCTGCTGTGTTTTGTACCTATTCTTCACACCAGCTGTAATGCACTCCAGGTTTTCTTTGTGACAAGAATGTTTATATGAACCATCCTAAATAATTAATGGGGAACCTTTGTGTGAATTGTCATACTGCATAATGAATGTTTACAAAGCTGTATGATGGCTTTACCTTGGATGGGACCTCATTACTGTAATTGATGTTGAGAAGTAACAAAGTCATAATATCACTCCTCCCTGGAAATACAGTGGTGGTGAAATCTCTTTGAAAGGTTGTCTGAACCCATGCAGATCTGCTCTGCATAAATAATAAATCAACATTTAAAATACTAACGGTTGTGCCATCTGGCAGATGTAGCCTACCCATTGCTGAAACCTTATCTTTGCACTCAACAGTTACACCAAACAGTAACAGTGTTGCTTGCGTGCTCGTAATTGGCTGTCGTTTCCCATTTGCCAAAACGTGGAATTATGGTATCAATGTTATAGTTAGTTACACCGACGTTATAGCCATACTGCCAGATGAAAGGAAAAATACTTGGAATTCGACGCCTGGAATAATGTAGGCCTTTTGTACGCTATTTAGACACAAAAACCGTTCACTCAATGAATGATGTTTATATTTTACGAAAAACGTATAGAAACTCAGGATACATTGATAAATATTTGAGAGCTCGAGCAGGACATTTTGATACTCACCTGTAGTAATGACCGCAGCATATTGGGTAGCAACGTCACCATCACCTTGGCTACAGGATCCTTGGTGAAGGCAGGGTAGTGTTCCGGGGGAGAGAGGAAGGCAAAACTGTGTAAGGTAATTTATTCTAAAATCCTATTCCTGTTGCCAATTCGCATATTTTAACATTTACCCGAAGTCATTTCAAAGTAAGATAGAGCTGAGTGATGCTATCAACCGACAAATATCACGTTTTATCCTTCTGTATCATGAGTTAACAAAGGCCTTGCCTTGTAACGCTAGACTAATGCAGGAAACGTGAGCTTTTATTCGTAGACGTTTGAAGTAATGAACTAGGCTATAGGCATTATTTCGACATGAAACATAAATTCCACTCACATAAACTTGTGTCAACGTATTTAGGGGTACAGTTTGCCATTCTTGTGCTACCTTTGTGAGTTGTTCTGAAATTGCAGGTGTCTGCCTGACTCGAGCGCGCGTGCGCCGTGCCATACCTTTGGGTCGTCACTAGTTACGACAGCCACAAAGTCATATGCCGCGTTCAAAACAACTGGGAACTCGGGGATAAAAAGAGCTCCGACTGGGAAAAATCGATTTGAACGGTCATCCAACTCAGAACTCGGGCCACTTTCTAGAGTTCCGCCTTTGCGACCTGGTGATCACTGACGTCATGATTTGACCTCGTAGTTTTCCGAGTTCCCAGTTGTTTTGACAATAAACCCCACAGTCTTATTAAAATGTGATTTTAAACCTAACCTTAACCACACTGCGAACATTATGCATAACCTTAAATGAAGACCGAAAAGCTCATTTTTGTTTTTCATAAATATTGTGGCTGTGCTATCTAGTGGAAACCATACCTTTGACATATCTTTGCGGGCTTGGTTGGCTGCTCACTCGAGTCAGACTCAGCGAAACACCTTCAATTTCAGAACACACACAGGTAGGTAGTACAAGTGGCAAACTGTACAGCTAAAAGGCTGATATAAGTTTATGTAAGTCGAAATAATGCAATAGTAGATGGCCTATTTCACGACTTGTCTACAAATAATAGTCTAGCTAAGCTTTCTGTAACGTTAGGCTAGTGGGCAAGGTAAACTAACTCATAATACAGATGAATAAAACGTCTTATTTGTCAGTGCCATATGTGTGTGAAATGTTTCTCCATTCGCCTGCTGCTAAATCAATCCAATAATGTGAACAACAATATTGCACCTCAAGCCAGGCCTTGTCGACTACTGCAGGAAACTTCAGCTATTATTTGAGGACTATAAATACAAATTTTCGACATGAACATATACATTCAAAACGCATGAAGTTGTTTGCATATTTTGTGATATAGTTTGTCATGCTAGTGATACATTGTTGCTCTCAATTTGCAGGCATCCCACATCCTGAGTAGGCTTATGCACTCGAAGATCAAGTTCCACATGCATGTGCTAGGTTTCTCGATTCAGCTGTTACTCATTCCATCTAGTTGCCAAGAATGTGAACTTCATAAGAAGAAACAGGTAAATAAAATAGAAGTAGTTATTAAGTAGTCTATATTGATAACAGGGCAGGTAGATAGGCTATTGTCAAATAAACAACTGGGGAGCAACAATAATATTGCACCTAAATGGCATGCAGGAAATGTGGCCTCTGTGTCCAAGACAAGATAAAATAAATACTTAGGAAATAATTGTGGTATGTGCCTCAATGACTATGAAATTACATCCTTTATCCCTGTTGGTGGAAAACAAAGAATATCAACCAAAATGTAATGTCACACAAAGCCTTAGAGAGCGGAAGTTCTTATGCATAGCAACACAGAACAGAACACCCTCTCATTCAGGATTAAGAGTAGATTGAGCTTTGCTGAGTAGTTTACCTAGGAGATGATGCTTCTCAGGGCAGAGGAATGGGAGGTAGTAAAATAAGTTATTTGTATCACTACATCCTGTTGAAACCATATACAACTGGGTTTCATTTTCTGTTAAGGTAATTTCACACTTTTCATAAGCTCTCTTTGGGTCCATTATTCCAATGGAGCGCTTGATTTATTGGAAGAATTGTACATTTAAGATTTGTAGTAACAGTTGTCATGACATGTTTTCTTCAAAGTCTGTATTTAACAGGATTTTATGTTATTGGTCAACACTGGCACTGTATGGCATAGATCAATTACTAAGCATGAGATAATGTAAGACAAATCAATGAACTCATAGCCAGTCATCACTGGATGGGCGCTTGTGTCGTTAACTTCAACCCACAGAGTGTATTAAACTCGAAGGACTGAAGGGTGTTGTGTACATATATTTGCATGGCCTTTGCAGAGCCAGAACCCGAAGCAGTAATGAGTCAGTCATTTCTGTGGTTAAGAAACTGTTGGCAATCACATTACTTGGAGAACAGCATTTGGCAGATAGAGGCTAACAGCTTTTTACAACCAATTGTCTGGGCTTCTCACAGCATCTCGTTTTATGACCCTTATAAAACATTCAACCACCCATCTCTATTAATAACTAAGAAAAACAAAACCCCAAATGAAAAACATGAATTTGAAAACTGCCTTTAATTCAATAAAATGCACATGTACAGGAAATGCTACAAAGTAGCTCTTTATCCGAAAAGAGTCCTAATCTTTCCCTTATCCCAGTGATAAAGAGGAATGGAAAGGAATAGATGCAGCTGGAAATATAACTAAATAGTTATTATTTTTCTCAGTTGTTGGAACTATCTACGTAATGGCCCATATTAAGGTGTAAGGATATCCCGTGGTCTTTTCTTTTCTAGTGTGTGTGATGTGGACTACACACTGGATCACTTTCACCCGGTTATTACGCAGAGTGTAATTTGAAATAATTACAAAAACATCGGCCCACTTGTTACAACATACATTTTCCCTCACACATACAGCACACAGATTCAATAGCTTAATGTTTTTCAATCACACCCAGTGGAGCAGTGTTTAGTGTGAAAAAGTGTAGCATTTCATCCTAACTCACATGGTATGGGATCATCTTTCACATTTTGCCTGGGGTTTGTTTAGCTATTTCAGCAGAAACTTGTTGAAGCCATGTGAATTACCATAGGAAAAGAAGATAGAAAATACCAAATAGTATTGTATCAGATGTAAATGAATAAACTATTTGAATAATAAGGGCAAATAATTTGCTATCTCTGATATAAATAAACTGCACTTAGCCCTTCATTCTCCTAGATGCATTTCAAAGATTACAGTCTGTAGATCTAAACACAAACAACAGAGGGAAATTAAAGATATGATAGTACTGTATGAAATGAAGCATTTTGTGCTATAGGGTCTGCATAGGCATACAGTAAGAACTCTCTGCAATAACAGCATACAAAAGTGTTTACTATATTCACTCAATTGATTGCCAACTTTGTATAAATATAGTTTTTCTTCACGATTCATTTAGCAATTTTGTTCTGCACAGGTTCCAGTCACTGTCCAAGGATCAGAGTCAAATGCTCCAAGATCGGTGCAGTGTGAGCAGTCATGGACACCTCTGGCAGCGTGAGTACAGTTTTACCACTAGCCTCATTGCCAAATACAGGGGTTAGGCCTTCGTACCTCCATTTTCTCTGAAGGTGCTGGGGCAGGCTGACCGTTGACATTTAGCATTCCTCCAAGCTGCCTCTGAGATTTCAATGGGGATTGAGGGTTGTAGAGGGCAGAGCTGCGGCTGTGGGGAGTTCTCAAGGAGAGGGAACAAAAAGGCTCTTGAAAATCCCAAGGAGTTCCCATGATCCTTGGTGAAACCTTGATCCTACTGTTTCCATTACTTGGATTAGGGTGCACAAAAGTCCATATTTCAGTGATTTATTTTGCATCTTGCCAAGGCGTTAGACAATGAATTTGTGAGATTTCCCCAGTTTGGGAGTGAAATGTTTAAAATCGATTTGATAGTTATGATCTCTTTGTTTTGCTCATTATTCAGGCCTGGGAATGTCTGGTCCATAATCATTGTGTATTCTGGGTCTGCACTGACATTTCTTTCAGCCTTTAGAGCAGCCTGTAGTGACATTTTGTCATGGAAAGTTTTCAAAGTCATATTTCAAGGTTCTCCCTGTAACATACATAATCTGTTAGCATCAAAGGAGCACACATGCATAAATAATTGACTAATTCACTTAAAGGGGCCAGCATAGATTAATTAAGCCTGAATACTAATTATGTTTTTCTGTCTACACCAACTGAAGCTGTTGTTTTAATGTGAAACTGTTTGGTGGACAACAATTACCACAAACCTATAAGACTATTTATATCCTCTAAATGAAAATAGGTTTAGTTCCGATTTAATTTAAAATAATATGTTTTGATGCTGTTGTAGGACAGAAATGTCAGCCTTTTCCTATAGTGTTTTAAGTCAGGGGGTATTGTACTATACACACTTTGATTTAAATACAAAATACCTCTATATACATTGTATTTCCATCATTCACGTTTTGCTGATATGACTCTTATCTCAAACTGATTTAAAATAGCTTTTCATGCGGTATTTTTTTTTGAATTGGCCACTGCAAATGTATTTGAAAGTAGATAAAGCGGGCCTACATAAAAGATGACAACAAAAGCAATTTCTGCCAGCATTGATTAAACAATATGTTGTTTAGTTCAGTCCCAGCCTGCACAAACCTTTCACTACACGACTATATACCTGTCACACACTTGCATATAGATTGAAAAAAGATTCAATTCCATTGTCAATTTAGATATGCATCCATTTACTCTCTGTGTGGCAGTTGTTTTCCTTTCATGGGCCAAATTGGGAGAATAGCCAGTAAACTAATGCACAATGCTGCTATCCTAATGATTTAAAAAACAGTTGTTCAGATTTGGAGCGCTCTAATATAATATAAGGATAGAGACACAACACGTCAGCATCAGTACGGGCCTAATGTATTCGCCCCTTTAAACCCCAGTAAAACTCTGTCATTCCAAAGAAGCTCCTCTCTTTGACTCTGTGCCTGCTGCACAGACTGCTGTCTGGAAGTGGTAGGCTTTAAGTTGCTTGTTTCTGACACAGCGGACTTGGGCTGTCTGCGCTCCCATCGTAAGCAGATTGGGATGAGGGAGACAGCTCAGAGCGGGGCTTGTTTACAGCCGGATAGAAGAAAACAGCCAGACGTAAATTAGGGTTGACGGTTTCATGAAGCACAATTGGTTGATGGCAGATTCAATGTGACTGGCCTGAACTGGGCGATGATCCGTACAGTATGCAAAATTTACTTTCTAGCTGGTCTGTGCCCACCAGCCTAGCAGCAGTCTTCTCCCCGAGCCCTCACAGCTCCGGCTTTGAATGGAACCCGAACTGAACAAGGCATTGTTGTGCCCAATTCCTTTTGACAACAATCACATTCTTTTAAAAAACTTCATAGATTTTTCTTGTCACCAGTTATTAATGATTTTTTTCTCGTCTTGACCACAAAGTAAGCATTTCTTATGTGCCGATTCAATTAGGGAAGGAAGGGGCATGGTTTTGAGCAGTAGATGCCTTCAGATGACAACACAATGAAATCAGGGCATTTTTTGCTTTGTATTCAGGGCTTGTTATAATACTCTAGATCTTCTTGGCACATGACTCCAATACAGCACCATGAATTTAATATATTTATGTTCATTGGAAAGACATGTCAGAAAATATTTGCCCCTCTGTAGTTTATCCTGCTCGTGATATTGTTAGAATTGGAACAGTTGTTCAGATTCCTAAAATCCAAGCTGGCAGAATCGTCACATTATGCCACGTCTATTACCTTGTTTTTATCACTTGCATGTTTTAGAAATGAAACATCTGCATGCTGCATTCTGTTAGAGCACATTGGGTGATTGTCGTTGTAAAACGGGACATGCTGTCACTGTCAGTGGAAACCAAGGAAGGAGAAGAGAAACATGCAATCTTTTAGCTCTCTAAATGGAGTGGATTAAGTGAAGTTTTCTGATTTTGATTTTTTGCAACAATGACCAAAAGCGTTCTGCTCGCAGCATGTGCACTCTCCATGTGTACGTTTTTCTGAAATGGTTTACTGAGGTTTGTCTTAAGCAGGAACCGAACTCAAGGCGATACATTCATGCAAATCTCAAAATGTGTTGACATTTTGGTAGAAAACAGAGCTAATTCATTTGAGGAATAGGACCAACTCCCATTTTAAATTTAGCCAGACCTGATGTGCAGATGTACATTTAAACGTTATGAGTTTGTCTTTTGATGTTGATTTAGGTGTTACTGACGATAGACTACAGTTTGCCTTTCTTAACAGCAGATTGATGCAGAAAATACAGAAATACTCAAAGTCCTACGACATAACAACGGACTCAGCTTGACTCATACAGATTGGGAAAACATGTCTTGAATAAGCCTGGGCAATAATGCAGCATTATCAAGAATCACAGTATACTGTACATGTAAATGCACTGAATAAGATGTCTCTTTAAAGGCAGTGTTAAAGGGATTGGGAATGCTACATTTCTATATTTTCTATAGGGAAGGAAGCAAATATGGATATTTCATAGTAATTAGAAGGATGTATAGTTCATTTTATTCTGGCCTAAGATAAAACATAATGCGTGATAATTAAATGGGATTTATGTTAGGTTTTTTGCCTCCCTCTTCAAAGTGCCTTAGTCTCAAGGGCAAAAACAATTATTTGAAAAATAAAGGCGTGCTATCCGCCCACATTGTGCTAATTTGATGATTAATTACACTAGCTAACTAAAGACCAGCCCCACAAATGTCTCAATGTATCCTACAATACCACATACAATACATGCCTACTGTCATTTACTGTTAATTCCTCACCATGCTGCATTATTGCATATTCTACAGTATTTTTCAAACGTAAACAGCAGTTTCATAGTGTGTTTATCTCGATTTGTCCTTCAATATGATGATGAATTCTCAGAAGTATGATTTGTAGGTTACCATGAAACTAAAACAACAACAACAACCCAAGCACCATTTTGCATGCTGCTGCATCTTTTTTTAATTACTAACTCAGCCTATTACGGAATCATATAATCTGGTGTTCATATACACAAGGCGATGTTCATTATGTGTCATTTTCCTCATTTTCCTATTAGTAAACTCATTACTTGCTTGTTTCTCAAGTAGCGATACTATTATAACTTCGTCATTTACTTTTGGATATGAACCAAAAACTGTACAGTATGTGTTTGAAAAATATGTTTGACACTGGAAAAGGAAACTGAATCTCGTGCTACACACTGGTCTCTGGTCAGTGTTTAAGTCTTACTGTTCTCTACAACTGAGAGAAATTGATTGGAATGCAGTGGAAAGAGAAAATGGTTTTTAAATAAGTTACAATTAGATAACCATTAATCTCTATGGTATAAATGAATGTCTTGCTGTAGGGCTTGTTGGATGTAAAAACAGATTTACAAAACTCTTCTTTCCAGATTGGAATGTGTCCTCCACTATTTTAATTGCTCTGTCATTTAGAATGAAAAAACACCCCCGCCCTCCCATACCCCTGATTTTGTCTTTGAAATTAAATATTGTATACAAATACATGCTGTTCATGGGCATGGGCACCGTTCATCATCAGAATCTGCGTAAATGATTTTTGAAATTGAAGTTCCAACTAAATGCTTTGAGGCTATAGCTAGAGATCTTAAACATAAGGATATGCACGTACAGGAAAATAAACATCCATAACAAAAACAACTACTTATGTGATTTACCTGGGCTTTTCTTATTGTTCTTCTTGTCCACAGAAATTAGAGAAATGCGGGGCTCACCATTTTGTTCCACCATTTCTTGGTTTCAAAGGGGATTTCAACATTTCTAGTGTCCATTGTCATTAGTATACCACTCAATTGAATGACATCGCCTCCAAGAGTATATGGAGCATATAGAAATATCCATGAAACGTTATGTCAAAATCCTCATTATTACATTGAAGTGCTCATAGAGAAATACCCATTATAGGCCTACCGTGCATGTATTCCGGTAGGTGGCTTTCAGCGATCACGGTTTGTATTTCCCTCTTTCTTGTGTTACCTGAAAATGTTATATTGTGGCCATGTACGGTAGGCCATTGAATGGTCTTATCTTTGGAAGGGGCAAAGGGATGCTTCATCTAACTTCTTTGGAGCACACTAGATCTTAGCAAAACTATTTTAGGAAGATCACAATATGCTGTGATTAAGTGAAAATGTTCCATGATGCTTGGGGTTGTACATCAAAGTTAACAAATGGCTGTGGAGCCCAATTACTATGGGGCATTCATAGGATATTATGAAAGGTTCGCTGCAAGTTGGGTTGTGTTTGGGCTTTGATATGCAATTTGCTTTCTATCACATAAGGGATATTTTTTTTGCACTTCCCATGAATCGAGTATTGAATATTTTTCAAAGCATCACAAAAAAATATCAGAAGCCTTTAATTCTCTGATTTAAGGACAATTTTTCTCCAGACTTTTTAGGATGTGTTCATGAGAATGTACGTAATGAGCAATGTGCTTGGATTTCCATATTCATTTGCACACTGAATCTCCACACTCACCAAGCCTGTGTAAAAATGCATCATTTTCCAGGGGAGAGAGTGTTGTTTCCCATACATTTGGAAAAAGGAGGAAGTATTTTAATGTGACCTTCATTACGCATTCGTGACAACTTTTCTTATTTATTTATGATTAAAAATGTTTCCACTCCTGTTGTTCAATTAGTGCTTGACCCCTTTAGCGGCGATGTAAATTAAATGACATTTCGGTGTCGTCCCATATTTAAAATACTGCGTTAGTTGCGGATCATAAATGATGATCTTCATTCTGCAGCTAATTTATTCATTTAACAATTTCCCTCCAGAAGTTACAGCAGAAGGCTCTGCAGCAACCTAAGCAGAAGAAATCCAAGTCGGCTGAATCTCTGATGGGTGAGCCCTGCTTGATGAGTTATTGCTCATAATTTGTGTAAGGATTAATTAACTAATTACAGACAAATGGCTTTGGGCTAAATTTTGCTCTTGCTTGTCAGGGCGCAATTTGTAATTATTTTAATCATTTCTTCTTCTTCTCCCTCCCCCCCCCACCTCCCCCCTGCAAGATTCTGATTTAATTTTAACCTAATTGTGTTTTAGTGACATTCGAGGAGGATGCACATGAGTATTTTGGGGGAGAGGAATCACTAGAAGGAATGTTCTGCTGCCATTAAATGTACTTTGGTATAATGCGCCGCTTCTGACCTTGCTGTTGTGGTGTTTTTTCTTCTCTTTTTGCAGGCGGAATGGAGGAGAGCGCTGTAGTGGAAGGCATTGAAAACCCTACCTTCGATGGCGGCTACAGCACAGAGCTTTCAGCTTCGCGGGCTTCAGCAGGGAGAGAAATTCGACGTGACAGGCAAGATAGCACCCTTGCAGCTCACCAACAAAAAATGGAGCTGCGAGCCCCTGCCAAATCAAGAGGTGAAGCTTCATTCTTCATTAGCCTCAAACTGGTTGACAGTGGATTTGTGGATTTGTTTCTGATCTAACCTTTTGGGTTTCCGAGGGCCTGGTCCTCACATTCCAAAGCTAGCGTGTCCTAACAAGATCCCCTCATATAAATTCCACCTAACCGAAGAATGTCACAAGAGTGGGGGTTCCAGAACACCCTGACGGAATCAGCCTCTCGACTCCCACTCTAACAGTATTCTACCTTCTGGAGGGCTGGAGTCATCGGAGAGAGCATTTACTTAGCCTACCCCTACCAGCATATACACACTGTCTTTATAGTGTACGCCCCTGAAACAGAGCTGATGGCCCATCATGCAGAAAAATATGCCCCGTTGTAATTTACTATGTTCAGTGAGACTCTTGGAGCAATATGATGTTACACACGCTGTGATGCGTTCAAACATAAATAAATAAAAATGGTAGTTTGGTCTTGATAGGTCACACAAGTCAGGTATTTTGAATTAAGAGATGTTTTTATTTATTTAATTAATAATCTAGTAATTAATTGAAGCTTAATTTTAGTGGAGAGAAGCTTCCAACATTTGGCCATCATTCAAACACACACACACACTTTTTCTGGAGCTGTTGAGAATAACCCTTGGTTACTTTTGTCATGGTTGTGTCTGTTCCATGACAAAGTTAAGGGATCATTCTAAAAGATTTTCAAAAGATAATACTGCCAGTTGGAGTGAGACACAGAGAGAAAGAAACTGTTGGGGTTTAAATCACGAACACGGATGCATAGACACATCATAACACATGATCGTAAGCAGTGAGGTTCTCTTGGTATCTTTCTGAGTTCCCATGTACCCAATTTGTGTAACCCATGGTCACAGTAAACTCATTAGTCTATTTTATACTGAAGAAAAGTGGATTTTCCTTAGATCTGGTGTATTACAGTAGTTTTGATTAGTGGCATTTTATTGTGGGGAGCAAACCTCATTCAAGTCTAGTCCATTTTGCCCCCACCCAGTGCTGGGTAGAGTAGCACATTAGACGACAGTGGTGCTACTGAGCTGATCCATCTGATACAGTAGACGTTGTGTCACCCATCGGCACGCCAGGCAGGGAGCAGGGAGCAGGGCTTTGATGAATCCCAGGGAAGTCTTCTCTCATCAGAGATTAAATCGATAGCATCTGCCCCCCACGTCTCTGAATTGTCAGGGAGATATCTTATGACTTGCACTTATTTAAAAAAAGAAAGAAAGAAAGAAAGAGGAGAAACTGTAATATTCTGAGACGAGGAGGCCGCCTGTGTGAAATCAATCATTCATGGGAAACTTTCTCATTGGATGTGGATGGTGTGTGTGCCGTTGTGTGTGCGTGTGTGCAAATGCCCCCAAGACTTTCAATGTGTGTCAAAGTTAACACTGAAAAAATACCTTATAGTTGAAGGAGCGCTAAATGAAAGAGTAGTGTCTCATCAGTTATGGATCAAGGCTTCTTTAGAAATGCTACATCTTATACGTAGGGCTAATAAAATATGTGTATTACTGAGATAAAACATTTACTTCTACAGAAGTGTATCGTGAGCAATGCTACAATTGTCATTGATTTTGTTTGATATTTATGTCATCCCCCCCAGTAAATTTAACATTACATCTAGAATACTATCCTATGTATTAGATATAATTTAGAGGTCTGAATTTTCATTACAAATTGAAATAGAGCAGCCAAACATATGTGGTCTTATTTCTCCATCAGGCACTGCAGTTATTTTCATATTCAAAAAAGGCATATATTAAATCCCATTGCTAGTGCACTGACACGCATAGCAACAGTCTGTAGAGCCTGTACCTCTATATAATAGATGCAAGCGGCAGCTCTTTCATGTTTGTGACACTTCTATTTGGTTATCCTCAATATCTTTCATCAAAACTGCCTGTTAACAGTAGCGTTGGATGGAGAGAAGTAGTGTGGGTTATTGATAGCTTGCATGTAAGAACAGGGAATTGCTATTTTTATTAGAGGCGAAGAACTGGAGGACAGCCAGACTATTTAGGTAAATCAAAGATATGATTCAAAGACAAGATCTTTGAGAGCTGCCGCCATTATGTAAATTTAGATTGAAAAAAGGCTTTCATAACCTCGAAGCTATTGCGGCAAAATTGTTAAAACTGTGTTTACGACGTAAAGGGACTTACTTGTGAATTTTACAGTTAATTTATGGTGTCACTAAAATTCATAAGTGCAGCAATGAATATACAGGACTCCAGCCTAATAAGTGTCTCTATCTGACAATTTGTAACTGGCGTTCAACAGTGAGGAAGGTATGTAGAAAAGCTTGTACAATATTTTACATAAACACAAATAGAAGCCTACAGAATTCTTGGTGGGTGGGTAGTGGCAGAGTAGAGGTCCTATGCAAACACACTTACTCCACATTTGTATGCGTCCCAGCGTTGATCCTCTCCCTCTAATATAAATGTGATCCTTGTGTGCAAAACATTTTTTACGCACACCTCTTCATTTAGCCCGACCGAGTAATACAAGTAAAGCAATTTAGATTGGGGATATAGTCTGTGAAATATTCAAGCCAGGAGAATGATTTCAGGTTAAGAAAGCAACTCTGTGGGGTGTACCTGTTTTAATAGAAACACCCCTTGAGGTGCTGGATTCCCATAAATTCTAGCAGAGCAGCTTTGATGCCCATAGGTCAGCGATTGCTAATAAGAAGTCAATGGGACACGGGTTAAGTTATTTTCCTTCTCTGCCTTCTCTTGGCCCAAGCCGACCGGGTTCTCCCAACCGTCGACCCCAGAGCATTTAGAGGGGTATTGTCTTTGAAATTCCAGGTACTTTTCACTTGTACATTTTCTCATTAGTTCCTTTTGAACACAAGTAACATATGGCAATCGTATTTAAGAGATTGCCTGGCGTGACCTTTCGCGGCATGCTAATTAGGCCCCAGAGCTCCTCTGGGCCCCGGCGAGCCGCGCTCATGTGAACGGACTGACCGGCCAGGGCTTATCAGGTAGCAGACGCTGGCTCTCTGGCCAGCCTCAACAGTGTGGCTTTCAAAATTAACATTTCGCTTCATATGTTTCTAATAAACACTGACCTCCACCAACCTGCCCCTCCACCACTCCCAACTTCCTCCTCCTCTCTCACTCTCTCTCGCTCTTCTGGCGTAGTTTCCACAGGAAATGAGCGTGCCCGAAATTACTTTGACCCAGCGCTGGTGCAGGAAACCAACCCAAGGCGGTGCGGGATGGCGGAGGTCGGCACAGAAGATGAGCTGGAATTAAGTATGCCATTTCTCGTCATAATAGTTCTCCTCAGTTCATTAAAGTGAGGTGAGAAAGATCACTCATTGCCAGCCAGTTTCTGACGGCAGGGGCGGTACTATGTAAATACATTTACTACTGATGGTCCACAAGATGGCTCATACATAGGACAGTGTGTTAGTTTCAAGCTCGTTGTCATTGACGAAGGTCACGTATCATTGGTCAGTTTCATTTCGCTCCAGCTTTTCTTGCACTCCCATCAAATGACAGACACCAGACAGAGCCATATCAATAGTTGCACCCCCCCCATGCCTATTAAAACCATGCTCTTGGGAGTCAAGTAATATGCATGTTATAATGAAACATGGCTATTAACAGTGGAGCCATTTCACCTGTATCTTTTGGATATCACTGCCTTGTAATATCAAAGGAGTCCTAAAGCCCAATCCCATCAAATGATGACAATCAACCTAAGAGGCATATTCCTGCTCCTTTTTCATTACCTTTGTAGAAATGTTATTCCCTACCTGACCATTCGCTATTACCCCATGAATGAGAATGATTTGCATGTCTGCATATATATTCTTGCCTTGACAATTTGAATGTAATTTCAAGCACACATATATGCATATTTTGTAACAGTATTCATATTGAACAAAAATATAAACGCAACATGCAACAATTTCAAAGATCTTACTGAGTTACATTTCATATAAGGAAATCAGTCAATTGAAATACATTCATTAAGCCCTAATCTATGGATTTCACATGACTGGGAATAAAGATATGCATATGTTGGTCATAGATACCTTTAAAAAAAGGTAGATGCGTGAACAGAAAACCAGTCAGTATCTGGTGTGACCACCATTTGCCTCATGCAGCGCAACACATCTCCTTTGCATAGAGTTGATCAGGCTTTTAATTGTGGCCTGTGGAATGTTGTCCCACTCCTCTTCAATTACTGTGCGAAGTTGCTGGATATTGGCTGGAACTGGAACACGCTGTCGTACATGTCGATCCAGAGCATCCCAAACATGCTCAATGGGTGACATGTCTGGTGAGTATGCAGGCCATGGAAAAACTGGGCCATTTTCAGCTTCCAGGAATTGTGTACAGATCCTTGCGACATGGGGCTGTTTATTATCATGCTGGAACATGAGGTGATGGCGGCAGATGAATGGCCTCAGGATCTCGTCACGGTATCTCTATGCATTCAAATTGGCATTGATAAAATGCAATTGTGTTCATTGTCTGTAGCTTATGCCTGCCCATACCATAACCCCACGGCCACCATGGAGCACTCTGTTCACAACATTGACATCAGCAACCGCTTGCTCACACGACGCCATACACGTGGTCTGTGGGGCGGCAGGTAGCTTAGTGGTTAAGAGCGTTGTGCCAGTAACCGAAAGGTCGCTGGTTCTAATCCCCGAGCTGACTAGGTGAAAAATCTGTTGATGTGCCCTTGAGCAAGGCACTTAACCCTAATTGCTCCTGTAAGTCGCTCTGGATAAGAGTGTCTTCTAAATGACTAAAATGTAAAATGGTTGTGAGGCCAGTTGGACATACTGCCAAATTCTCTAAAACAACGTTGGAGGCGGCTTATGGTAGAGAAATTAACATTCAATTATCTGGCAACAGCACTGGTGGACATTCCTGCAGTCAGTATGCCAATTGCATGCTCCCTCAAAACTTGGAGACATCTGTGGCATTGTCTTGTGTGACAAAA
Source organism: Coregonus clupeaformis (assembly GCF_020615455.1). NCBI lineage: Eukaryota > Metazoa > Chordata > Actinopteri > Salmoniformes > Salmonidae > Coregonus > Coregonus clupeaformis. The sequence goes on along the minus strand of NC_059198.1, from coordinate 39,613,678 downwards.
CTGCACAAGGTGCACCTGTGTAATGATCATGCTGTTTAATCAGCTTCTTGATATGCCACACCTGTCAGGTGGATGGATTATCTTGGCAAAGAAGAAATGCTCACTAACAGGGATGTAAACAAATTTGTGCACAAAACTTGAGAGAAATAAGCTATTTGTGCATATGGAAACTTCTGAGATCTTTTATTTCAGCTCATGAAACATGGGACCAACACTTTACATGTTGCATTTATATTTTTGTTCAGTATAGTTAAATTTGAAAAAGAAGCGAGCAATTCTGAGTTGAAGTAATACAGTTATCAGGAGATTATGTGACATTTTATGTGACATTATTTGTTTGATTTGTAGAAATAATGAACCAAGATGAAAAGAGCCTATATCAGAAAATGGCTGAAATGATGGACGCAGACGACGACACAACCATCATAGACTTACCAGGTATTTTCGCAACACTCCAGAGCCTAAAAACACATATAAAACAGTTTTTAAAAATTCCAAAATGATCAAACCGCAACTATGGAGTCAATATGCAGGCAACTGCTCAATCGAAACATGCTGTTCATTTTCGGACGGAACAAAGAAGAACACTTTAAAGGGACACAAAGTAGAAGGACTTGTTCCAAGCTTTCCAGGCACAGGCCTATTGTGGTGCAGTAGGCGTGCCTTTTTCCATTAACAGAAGGCTCATTTGAATATGTACCCAAACGGGGAAACTGAGGTTGGTTTAAGCTGGCATTGTTCTGGGGGGGAGACAAGACAGTCGCACCGGATCCTGTTGACATGACGCATCTCTGTTGTAATTCCAGTGCAGAAGGGATGGGCTTAGACCTGCTCGAACATGGTAGAATTTTGCCTGCTTGTATTATTCGGCATTGTTATGGATTTAGCTGTAGCAGTGAGATTAGCAGCCCCTTCCATTGTCACAGAATGTACATGAAATCCGGTAAAAAAAAGTAAAGAGGTTCTTGGATTAACAGTTTTATGCAATAGGCACAGGCAGAGCCCTTCTCTCTCCTGCACTGCGAGCGCCCAACAGCATCGACTGCCAGAGAGCTCTCCGGTGAACCACAATAGACTTCAAGACAATCACCTTATGCTTTTCTATGGATGCCTCCCACCGGTATAGGCCGCAGCCTGACTAGGCAGGCTCTCTCTCTCCTCCTGATCCTGATGCATTGTGACTGGAGCAGGGTTTTCTCTTCCTCTTACAGTTGTGCACAAAGCACACGCACAACAAAACGAGGGGGAAGAAACAGAACATTAATGAAATGGACACAGTCCAGTGAAAGTCATTTCAGGAGGGATTCCTGGATAAATCCCCCGCAGGGAGGTTGTCATCTCATCTGTTTACCTCTTGAAATATTTCATCTCTTTGGTTGAGAAAGAAGAAAATAATCACTTTAGGCATTGATTGGCTTCATCTGATTCACACATTGGACTGCACACGTTGACTGTACCTACAAGAGGTAATAACAATACCTCATAATCACTATTAACAAGGCAATGCAGTAGCGTAGAAGATACATTTGAATGTTGAATCCATCCTCTATTTCTAACTGAAACCTAGCCAGCTTTGTTAAAGGTATAGTTCTACTCTTGTTACTTCCCAACTACGAGCAGAGCACAGAAGCCAGCAATGTCAGCCCAGCTGGATATTTCTCTCTGTGCTGCAACACAATAAACTCCCTCAGAATTTTGAGACCAAACTTAGAAACATCAGTACATGGTGGGTATAGTGGCAGTTTCTATATTGGAGCTGTCACAGTGTTGAGTCTGTTTGTCGACCTCAGACTTTTTATGGAGAAAGTGCTGCATCAGTGGCCTCTTGAAAAGCTAGCTTGGCTAATCCACCGGCAACAATTCATTGATGTACTGTAGGGGACTTGCTGTAGCACTGGTGGTGATTTAGTGATGGACATTAGTTAAGGCTTCGACTTATCCAGTTCCACACTGGATGCATACTATTACAACATGTCATTGACATGGACGTAGATGGTCAGTGGCGTATAAGATGTGAGTTTGTCCAGTTTTTTTGCCAGTGCTTATAAGAAATAATGTTTCAGACAAGTGCATTTTTCAGATGGCCTTCAGTACTCTGCATGTGAAATCTTAACTGTCTACTACTTGTGCATACAGTATGTGTGTGCATGCATGCATATTTGTGTGTACATCCATCTGTGTGTGTGTGTATGTGTGTGTGTTAACTCCACACACTCCCCTGTGTGTCCAGGTATGGTGCTAGCCCACAGGGAGGAGGCAGAGGTGTGGAAGGTGAGGGCTGGTGATCCAGCGCTGGGTACCGGTGCTGCAGGCCGTGGGCACTTCATGGCGGCGGTGGAGGAAGGGGAAGAAGAGGTGATCCCCCGCTACGCCCAGCAGCTGAGGGAGCGCGTGCTGCCTGACATGATCACGCTTGGCAGCCTTTCACTGGAACAGGTCAGAGCCACAAAGAGGAATATCTATGTCATCTCCCATATTCACCAGCACATGAGCCATGTCCATTACATACTCCGGCTAATGGACAACACTGGGTGCTTCGCTTCCCGCCCACCTGCCCCTCACTGAGATTTCTCTCTGTGTTGTGTTTCATATTTTTTTGTTTTTTAGTGGCCCTTTTAAAAGTTGCCCGTTTGGTTCCTAATGTAGTTGATGTAACTTTCAGATGCACTGAACTGAAATCTTTTTTTATGTAACTTTAATTAATTGTAAGGTTCAATTCATCTCGATCCCAGATTTGCCAAATTGATCGCATCATACATTGTGTGTGAAAATAGGATATTGTCCAAACTATTAATTTGTTAGCGTTTGTTGTTTTTGTGATTATTCATCATTATGCATTTGTCATTGAAGCCTGGATTTCCATCTTGGTTTGTCAACCATCTCTTTTCAGGAAAAATAGAGCGTGACAATTTTTTCTCCCCACCACTTGTTTTGGGAGAAGGGGATTTTGTGAAATAGCGTGAAGATCTGAAGAAGCTTATGAAATGAGTGTTGATACTCCATCAGTCATAAAATGGGGTGAAAACGGGAACATGGGGTTTTCATTGTTCAGCGCTATTGAGGTAGCCAAACCCAAACATGAACGCATATCTAAACAGAAAAGAGAAAACTATCCAGTATATTTATAGCTGTAATCTGACTTAAAAAGGAAGAAGAATTAAGGAGTTGCAAATTAACACCAAGAATATGGAAGGAAAGTGAGAAATGGATGGATCTTGTGATGTTAAGACTTGAGTCATCGTTTCATGTTTTGATAATCAGTTCCATCTACAGTAATACTGTGTACGAGCAGAGATCAGTGTTTTATGCTATCATAATGTGTATTCACTCCCCAACTGTTTTGCGCCCACTTCTCTTTGAAAGAACATTAGGCTATGCACCGGAGATTTCCTCATCTATTTTGAAATAATAGGGCTTTTTTCCCCCGTTTGTTACACACAAAAGCTTTCATGGTTGCTTGCGAGACGTTGTCATTTAACAGTGTCAATGCGACTGAATAGCTGTGTAAACTTGCTGACTGAATGGTACCGGCTGGAAGGATTCATCAACCCGTTACATGTCTGTAGGCTCCGGGCTGGCTGCTATTGATTGCCTGCAGATTGCATTACCACGTTGTTTCAGAGTTAGATGCTGTGTACTTAATTCACACTAGACCTCCCTATCACAGATCTCGCCCAAACTAAGGGTGCGTCTGAAATGGCACCCTATTCTCTAGCACACTACTTTTGACCAGGGCCCGCATAAGGTGCCATTTTGGATGCAGCCTAAGTGTGTGCTTTTATTTTTGGCAGGATACACATCTTCAAAGAGGAGGGATGTCTCAGGAAAATGAGTGGGTGAGGAAGAAAAGACTAATGTCCTTCTTAAGGGGAAATGCAAAGGTACTTTGCTGTGTCCATAAAGGGAAAGATTACTTTGTGCTATGTAAAATGATATTTCCTGAAGTAGTATTGTTGGTATTACTGGGATGATTTGAATACATTGTGCCAGGTTCGCTGAGAGGCATTTTAATCTCCTTCCTCTTATTGTGTCGTAGAGTTGTACATGCAATCGAAGCTGTTATAGTAATATAAACCAGAGAAATCTCTGAAATGGTTGTAGTTCAAATCATGCACTATTTCATCAGTATAATAATATAATAATATGCCATTTAGCAGACGCTTTTATCCAAAGCGACTTACAGTCATGTGTGCATACATTTTTAGGTATGGGTGGTCCCGGGGATCGAACCCACTACCCTGGCGTTACAAGCGCCATGCTCTACCAATTGAGCTACAGAGGACCACTGTATCACTCCTGCATGCGTTTGTTTTGTGAGTATTTATTTTTACAGGCTGCAAAATGCCCATGTTGACAAAAAGTTGGCTCATTCTTTCAAAGGAACCCCAGGCCCAGTCACACAGAGACTGTGACCAACAGGAGAGGATACTGCAAGACAGGCTGTATGCAGCATTTCAATGGTATGTTCTCTATAACATCTCACTCAACATTTACAACTAATGTTACATGAATGGAATAATCATTCATTGTACAGAACATTCACCATTTCTATTTAGCTGCCATTTGAGAAAACATGAAAGATGACTGTAGCCTATATGGGCTCTATATTGCAATGCATTGTCTGTGCTTCTGCATTGTGGGTAAATGGCTGCGAGGCATGAAAATCTGCCTATGTCACTGGACTCAGGAGCATCAGTTTGTGTTCCATCCACATCAGTCTGGAATCATGCATCTCCTCCCTCAGCCCAAAGGCTATAATGGCATGTAGAGTTTTTTTAGTAATTATGGCCTACCATCCGGCCTGACATAATACAGTAAAATCAAGAGAATCTACATGAGCCTGTTGTTCTCACTGTTTACTGTGGGTGTTGGTTTGGACACCATGGCTGTCAGATGAATGCCGTTTGAGTTTAGCAACGATGACCTTCTCCGCGCAGCCTTGGCCCCTGCAAATTCCTTCTGATATCATTGGTGGGTGGCTATTAGACATGAGAGGCTTTAATACACATCACCTAGGGCTACGTTTTCTGAGATTCAATGAGAAATTATCTCCTTTTCTCTACAATGGGAACGGGATGCCAAGCTGACTTTCTTTAAAACATGTAATTTATTTCCTTTCACTGTTTTTGATTTAACAGTAATTTCATTAGGGAGAGGGCCCCCATTCTGCTGCGTTGTTAACTGACGAAAGCACATGTAATACTTTTGATCGGGCGAGCAGAAAATAAAGTTGGTGGCTGGCTTTGATGCTGCGCCGATGAGCATTTATTTGCTGAATTATTCTTACTTTAAAGCCATCTTATCCACTAGCAGGCGGGCCTATGATATTGCTTTATTTTGAGGAATTAAGAGAGGTGGCTGGGAGACGGAGCGGAGCAGCAGTTTATTACATTACCCCAGATAAGATTGAAAGGCCAAGCAGGCTGAGGAGAGAGCGAGAGAGAGAGAGAGAGAGAGAGAGGGGGAGAGAAAGAGAGGGAGGGAGGGAAAAAAGTGGAAAGTGTTTGTTGTTGCGTTATTAGATTCTCCGCTGTTGGCTACAAAGTGGAAACAAGAGAGCACAATATGCAGGTGGCTGGTTAACAGGGTTACCGCTTGTGTTTCGCAGCGCAGAGAGCCAGTTGCTGAAGGCACTGTGGGAGCGCAAAGGTGAAGTGATCGCCAAATACGGCGAGATGACAGAAGCCTCCTCTGCAGCAGAACCACCGTGGGCCAGGGAGCCGGGCCTCGGCTGGCAGGTAGGATATGTTATCCCAGCCATTATCAGACACAAACACAGGAAGTAACATGGCACATCAACAGGAAGTCCCACTTCTATATCGGAGGCTTATTTCCACCAGGGTTCAACCATAGAATAAATGATGATATCTCGCAAAATATGTTTATGGCCCAAGAAACAGATAGAGGAATGTTTTTTTTTTAAGTCAAATGATGTAATTATATGAAATCCATGCTGCCGTGAATGGAATCTGTCAGCAGAGTCTATTTTGCAAGCACACTCATGCACGCGTGAGCATACACACACACACACACACACACACACACACACACACACACACACACACACATAAAAGGCTTCCCTGTGTTTATCATGGAACACTGGGCAAAACCGCCGTCTCTCTTTCTCCTTTATTTAGGATGTTTTTCATCCCCCAGTGTGTAAAAAGCCGTCTGGTGTCTTAAGGAAAACAGAAAGGGAAAGAAGGGAGAGTGAGGAGGAAGGAGCAGCATCAGGCAGCAGCAGCCTTAGCATCCGTAGGAGTGTGCTGTTGTGTTGTTAGGCTGGGGATGAGGCTGCTCTGCCACCATGCAGGCTTAGAGATGTAATGAATCTTCTATCAGCCCTTCCTGCCAGGGTGACAACTCGCTTTGAGGAAGGTTGTAAATGTAGGAGAGATTGTGGTATAATTCCTCAGACTGGCATTTCTGCCCCCCAGTCACCATTCGATTATCTCCCAAATTGCTGTGTTTCAGAGAGATAAAGATTTTTTATGGCTTGCTGACTTGAAACAACCGGCACAGCCAGGAAAAGCAATGGCCAACCTGCCATGCATAGTAATTCCATTGGTAAATGACAAAATCTTTGTATATATGACATTTCCAAAATTACTGCGGCAGATGAATCTAAAATATAAAATGTCACATTTGGCATGCAAAACTATGAAAATATATTTCTGTGCAAAATTCATGGAGGCATTTAATTTAGAACGTGTTTAATAACTAAGTCTGCCTGCATCAGTAATCCTGCCTGGAGGTCCCAAAAAGATTGTCATATTTATTCACTCGTTTCTCCCCCCTTCATTCCGAAGCCAAAAATTTTAAGGGTGAATGTTCATTGTTAATTAAGATTTACTAATTAAAATGAAAATAATTAACGAGAAAGCTTAATCTCCGAATATTAGGCTATACTTAGAAAGAAAATATGTTTTTGTATGCGGCATTTCCTATATATTAAAGAGTTCATTTTGTGGAGCAGTCAATGTAGGAACCTTGAAAATATGTTTCGGTGAAGGATGCGCTGTGTGCCAAAAAACTGCTAACTGCTGAGGATCCGTGGCTGAATGCTTTGATCTCATCTGTAGGAGTGGTGTAATGTTATGGCACTTTAGGCACAACTAAGGCTCCGGGCAAACAAACCACCTTCTGATATGGAAAATTGTCTCACTCCGCCTTTTACCTTTCCGGATGTCTTGACTTTCCGCCGTGCACGTACCGGTCCATGCATGAGAGACCGATATTAACAATATCTCTAAAGACACATATAGTGAAAAATGAACACTGGTGTGCTGTGAAGTTTTTATTTATTTGTATTATTCTTTTTGTACCCCCTTTCTTTCTCCCTCTGCAGTGTGGGGGCTTAGAGCCCTAACCTCCTGGATGTGCGATGTGTGGGCTAAACCGCTTTACCACCAATTATACTAATTTCACTTCTGCCTAAATTGTTTTGTGTTGTGGCGTATGCAAAGATGCTCAGCGAGGAGATTGCGGGACATAACGGCAGGGCTCGGCACACAGCTTCCCCCTCTGAGGCTAGCTTTGCGCTGGGCACTGCCAGGCACAGGCACGCACGTGGTGCTGGGTGTGTATCTGTTTACGTGTGTGTGTTTATGTGTGTTTGTGTGTGTGTGTGTGTGTGTGTCTGTGTGTTCCAAATGGTTAATATGGGCCATTAACAGTCAAAGAGCGACACTGCCAGGCACACAGCGCTGGGTAGGTGAATCCAAATAGTGTCACCAATATAGACCGTTTATGTAGCATGGGAAAAGTCAGAGCGGAACATGCAAATTTAGTTAAATAAAATCTCCAGAGGATGTTTTGGAATATAATGGATGGCTTAAGATATGGTGACTGTGTGTTGAACTGTCATCCCTGTGCTGTTTGTGGACGTGTGTTTGTTTTGTGGTAGGTGAATAACACCAGGATCTGTCCCCTTTGCTCCTGCTCAACCGCCACTGTCTAGCTCCCGGGTAGCTGACTGTATAATTCAAGACCTACAGTGCATTTGGAAAGTATTCAGACCCCTTGACTTTTTCCACATTTTGTTACGTTACAGCCTTATTCTAAAAATGGAAGGTTCTCCCATCTCGACAGAGGAACGCTGGAGCTCTGTCAGAGTGACCATCGGGTTCTTGGTCACCTCCCTGACCAAGGCCCTTCTCCCCCGATTGCTCAGTTTGGCCAGGCGGCCAGCTCTAGGAAGTCTTGGTGGTTCTAAACTTCTTCCATTTAAGAATGATTGAAGCCATTGTGTTCTTGGGGACTTTCAATGCTGCAGACATTTTTTGGTACCCTTCCCCAGATCTGTGCCTCGACACAATCCTGTCACGGAGGTCTACGGACAATTTCTTCGACCTCATGGCTTGGTTTTTGCACTGACATGCACTGTCAACGGTGGGGCCGTATACAGTGCCTTGCAAAAGTATTCATCCCCCTTGGCGTTTTTCCTATTTTGTTGCATTACAACCTGTAATTTAATTGGATTTTTATTTGGATTTCATATAATGGACAAAATATTATACAAAATAAATACCAGAAAAGTGGTGCGTGCATATTTATTCACCCCCTTTGCTCTGAAGCCCCTAAATAAGATATGGTGCAACCAATTACCTTCAGAAGTCACATAATTAGTTAAATAAAGTCCACCTGTGTGCAATCTAAGTGTCACATGATCTGTCACATGATCTCAGTATATATACACCTGTTCTGAAAGGCCCCAGAGTCTGCAACACCACTAAGCAAGGGGCTCCACCAAGCAAGCGGCACCATGAAGACCAAGGAGCTCTCCAAACAGTTCAGGGACAAAGTTGTTGGGTTATAAAAAAATATCAGAAACTTTGAACATCCCACGGAGCAAATTGAAAGAATATGGCACCACAACAAACCTGCCAAGAGTGGGCCGCCCACCAAAACTCACGGACCAGGCAAGGAGGGCATTAATCATAGAGGCAACAAAGAGACCAAAGATAACCCTGAAGGAGCTGCAAAGCTCCACAGCGGAGATTGGAGTATCTGTCCATAGGACCACTTTAAGCCATACTCTCCACAGAGCTGGGCTTTACGGAAGAGTGGCCAGAAAAAAAGCCATTGCTTAAAGAAAAAAATAAGCAAACACGTTTGTTGTTCGCCAAAAGGCATGTGGGAGACTCCCCAAACATATGGAAGAAGGTACTCTGGTAAGATGAGACTAAAATTGAGCTTTTTGACCATCAAGGAAAACACTATGTCTGGTGCAAACCCAACACCTCTCATCACCCCGAGAACACCATCCCCATAGTGAAGCATGGTGGTGGCAGCATCATGCTGTGGGGATGTTCTTATTTCTTGTTTGTTTCACCCCAAAAATATATTTTGCATCTTTAAAGTAGTAGGCATGTTGTGTAAATCAAATGATACAAAGCCCCAAAAATCAAGGCAACAAAATAGGAAAAATGCCAAGCGGGGTGAATAGTTTCGCAAGCCACTGTATAGACAGGTGTGTGCCTTTCCAAATCATGTCCAATCAATTGAATTTACCACAGGTGGACACCAATCAAGTTGTAGAAACATTTCAAGGAGGATCAATGGAAACAGGATGCACCTGAGCTCAATTTCGAGTCTCATAGCAAATGGTCTGAATACTTATGTAAATAAGGTATTTCCGGGGGGTTTTCTTAATACATTTGCAAAATATTCTAAAGACCTGTTTTTGCTTTGTCATTATTGGGTATTGTGTGTAGATTGATGACGAAATAAATGCATTTAATCCATTTTAGAATAAGGCTGTAATGTAACAGAATGTGGAAAAAGGGAAGAGGTCTGAATACTTTCCAAATGCACTGTATATTGTTTGTTGAATGCTTAATGTTTGAATTTTCATGTATAACTGGGTACCAGGATGCACTGTCTATGGAACCTTTTTTATGCCCTCGGCGCTACTGTACTAGATAGATAGATAGAATGATAAATAGATAGATACAGTACCTTCAGAAAGCATTCATACCCCTTGATTTATTCCACATTTTGTTGTAAAAGCCTGAATTCAAAATGGATTAAATTGTGGTTTTTTTCTCTACACACAATATCCCATAATGACAAAGTGAAAACAGGTTTTTAGAATTGTTTGCAAATTTATTGAAAATGAAATACTGACATATCTCATTTACTTAAGTATTCACACTCCTGAGTCAATACTTTGTAGAAGCACCTTTGGCAGCAAGTACAGCTGAGTCTTTCTGGGTAAGTCTCTAAGAGCTTTGCACACCTGGATTGTGCAATATTTGGTTGTTGATCATTGCTAAACAACCATTTTCTGGTCTCGCTATAGATTTTCAAGTAGATTTAAGTCAAAACTGTAACTCGGCCACTCAGGAACATTTACTGTCTTGGTAAGCAACTCCAGTGTAGATTTGGCCTTGTACTTTAGGTTATTGTCCAGCTGAAAGGTGGAAAGCAGACTGAACCAGGTTTTCCTCTAGGAATTTGCCTGTGCTTAGCTACATTCCGTTTATTTTTTCTCCGGAAAAACTCCCCAGTCCTTAACAATTACAAGCATACCCATAACATGATGCAGCCACCACTTTGCTTGAAAATATGGAGAGTGGTACTCAGCAATATATTGGATCTGCCCTAAGCGTAACACTTTGCATTAAAGACCAAAAGTTAATTGCTTTGCCACATTTTTAGCAGTATTACTTTAGTGCAACAGGATATTTTTATTCTCTACAGGCTTCATTCTTTTCACTCTGTCAATCAGGTTAGTATTGTGGAGTAAGTGCAATGTTGTTGATCCATCTTCAGTTTTCTCCTGTCACAGCCATTAAACTCTGTAACTGTTTTAAAGTCACCATTGGCCTCATGGTCAAATCCCTGAGCGGTTTCCTTCCTCTCCGGTAATTGAGTTAGGAAGGACGCCTGTATCTTTGTATTGATTGGGTGTATTGATCATTAATAATTTCACCATGCTCAATGGGATATTCAATGTCTGCTTTTTTTACCCATCTACCAAAAGGTGCCCCTCTTTGCGTGGCATTGAAAAACCTCCCTGGTCTTTGTGGTTGAATCTGGGTTTGAAATTCACTGCTCGACTGAGGGACCTTACAGATATTTGTATGTGTGGGGTACAGAGATGAGGTAGTCATGAAAAAATCCTGTTAAACACTATTAGTTTCACACAAAGTGAGTCTATGCAACTTATTATGTGACTTGTTAAGCACATTTTTACTCATTAACTTATTTAGGCTTGCCATAACAAAGGGGTTGAATACTTTTTGACTCAAGACATTTCAGCTTTTCATTTTTAATTAATTTGTAAAAATGTTGAAAAACATAATTCCATTTTGACTTGATGGGGTATTGTGTGTAGGCCAGTGACAAATACATCTTTAATTCAGGGTGTACACAACAAAATGTGGAAAAAGCCAAAGGGTGTGAATACTTTCTGACGGCTAGCCTTTATATACTGAACAAAAAGGAAAGAATCCAAATAGTGTCACTAGTATTGACCGTTTATGTAGCATGGCAAAAGTTGAGAGCGGAACATGCAAATTAGTTGGATGGTTTAATATTTGGTGACTGTTGGTTGAAGTGTGTTTGTTTTGTGGTAGGTGAATGATATCAGGATCTGTTCCCTGGTCAACTGCCACTGTCTAGCTCCCGGGTAGATGACTGACTAAATCAAGACCTGCAGTATCTGCAGGGGTTTTGTGTGTAGGCCAGTGACAAATACATTTTTAATTCAGGGTGTAACACAACAAAAGGTGGAAAAAGTCAAAGGGTGTGAATACTTTCTGACGGCAATGTATCTAAGCCTTTATACAGTGCCTTCGGAAAGTATTCAGACCCCTTTACTTTTTCCACATTTTGTTACGTTACAGCCTTATTCTAAAATTGATTAAATTGTTTTTTTTCCCTCATCAATCTACACACAATACCCCATAATGACATAGCAAAAACAGGTTTTTAGAAATGTTTGCTAATTTACCATCAGGTGGATGAATTATCATGGTAAAGGAGAAATGCTCACTAATAGGGATGTAAAGAAATTTGTGCACAAAAGTTGAGAGAAATAAGCTTTTTGTGTAATCTTTTATTTCTGGGATCTTTTATTTCAGCTCATGGAACATGGGCCCAACACTTTACAGGTTGCACTTACAGTACCAGTCAAAAGTTTGAGAAATAAGGATACATAAATGATCAGGTTCATGCCTAAGTTGTATTCGGCTGAGCCCGGTGAAGCATGAGGCTAGCTAACCCACTACCTGGACTAGCTAGCGGGTAGCTACTGGTAACTATTAGCAACTGTGGATAGTTGTTTCACGCTTGAGAGTACCTGTAATTACGCCAGCTAGCTGCCTACCATTCAGCTGTTTTTCTAACCTCATTGTCTGAAGCGTTAACGTTAGGTAGTTAGTAGCTACTGTGCTCGAAATGTAGCTAGCTTGTTGCTACCTGGATAGCTACTAAACAATAGCTGGAACGACCTAGCGAACAGACGCGAACTGGCTGAGTCGATTCAGTGGCTAGCTTTGCACTTGGCTAGCTAACAGTAGCTGCTAGGGGTAAGTTATACATAGTTATACAAGTTTTTACATACTGGTAACCAGAGTCGTTCAAGGGAATTCGGGACATGGGTGACTAGTTAACGTTAGCTTGGCTCTCTCTGTGTGTTCGTGCCGTGGGAGGAGGGTTTTTTTCGTTGGCAGAAAGCAATGGCTAGCTAGTATGCTAACTATTCTAGCTAACTAACTGGCTGAATAAGTTGACGACGGACTCGCTCAAGCTGTCGGGACTAACCCACAACGTTAGACAAGGACACGAATGATCTGCTTGGCGTGTTGACACACTGGTGGTTTGTTGTGGCCGAGTATTGGTGCTAAACCGTGTTGTTGGAGGCTGGCATGCTAGTTGGCTGTGGCGTCATAGGATTTGGTGCCCTGGACGGTTTTCACTGAAGAATACTGTACCAAGTTAGCTAGCTGAATAAACTAAGTTAGTCTATTCCTAGAAAACATTGAACCGCTGTAGTTTACAACAATTATAGTTTCTGAGGTGGAAGTTGGGAGAGTTATATTTGGGTGTTTCAGTGAAACGGAAGTGAGGGAGGCCCCGCTCTCTCGCTTTCACAGATGTTTAGTTCATTTCATTCCGATCTCCTTTGCATTATTGTAGCCATTTTCTGTAGCCTGTCAACTATGCGTCTGTCTATCCCTGTTCTCTCCTCTCCGCACAGGCTATACAAACGCCTCACACCGCGTGGCTGCTGCCACTCTAACCTGGTGGTCCCTGCGCGCACGACCCACGTGGAGTTCCAGGTCTCAGGCAGCCTCTGGAACTGCCGTTCTGCTGCCAACAAGGCAGAGTTCATCTCAGCCTATGCTACCCACCAGTCCCTCGACTTCTTGGCGCTGACGGAAACATGGATTACCACTGAAAACACTGCTACTCCTACTGCTCTCTCCTCGTCTGTCCATGTGTTCTCGCATACCCGAGAGCATCTGGTCAGCGGGGTGGTGGCACAGGAATCCTCATCTCTCCCAAGTGGACATTCTCTCTTTTTCCCCTGACCCATCTGTCTATCTCCTCATTTGAATTCCATGCTGTCACAGTCACTAGCCCATTCAAGCTTAACATCCTTATCATTTATCGGCCTCCAGGTTCCCCTGGAGAGTTCATCAATGAGCGTGACGCCTTGATAAGTTCCTTTCCTGAGGATGGCTCACCCCTCACAGTTCTGGGTGACTTCAACCTCCCTACGTCTACCTTTGACTCATTTCTCTCTGCCTCCTTCTTTCCACTCCTCTCCTCTTTTGACCTCACCCTCTCACCGTCCCCTCTACTCACAAGGCAGGCAATACGCTTGACCTCATCTTTACTAGATGCTGTTCTTCTACTAATCTCACTGCAACTCCCCTCCAAGTCTCCGACCACTACTTTGTATCCTTTTCTCTCTCGCTGTCCTCCAACACTACTCACTCTGCCCCTACTCAGATGGTAATGCGCCGTCGCAACTTTCGCTCTCTCTCTCCCGCTACTCTCTCCTCTTCCATCCTATCATCTCTTCCCTCTGCTCAGTCCTTCTCCCTCCAATCTCCTGATTCTGCCTCCTCAACCCTCCTCTCCTCCCTTTCTGCATCCTTTGACTCTCTATGTCCCCTATCCTCCCGGCCGGCTCGGTCCTCCCCTCCTGCTCCGTGGCTTGACGACTCATTGCGAGCTCACAGAACAGGGCTCCGGGCAGCCGAGTGGAAATGGAGGAAAACTAGACTCCCTGCGGACCTGGCATCTTTTCACTCCCTCCTCTCTACATTTTCTTCCTCTGTTTCTGCTGCTAAAGCCACTTTCTACCACTCTAAATTCCAAGCATCTGCCTCTAACCCTAGGAAGCTCTTTGCCACCTTCTCCTCCCTGCTGAATCCTCTCCCCCCCCCGCCCTCCCTCTCTGTGGATGACTTTGTCAACCATTTTGAAAAGAAGGTTGACGACATCCGATCCTCGTTTGTTAAGTCAAATGACACTGCTGGTCCTGCTCACACTGCCCTACCCTATGCTTTGACTTCTTTCTCCCCTCTCTCTTCAGATGAAATCTTGCGACTTGTGACGGCCGGCCGCCCAACAACCTGCCCGCTTGACCCTATCCCCTCCTCTCTTCTCCAGACCATTTCCGGAGACCTTCTCCCTTACCTCACCTCGCTAATCAACTCATCCTTGACCGCTGGCTATGTCCCTTCCGTCTTCAAGAGAGCGAGAGTTGCACCCCTTCTCAAAAAACCTACACTCGATCCCTCTGATGTCAACAACTACAGACCAGTATCCCTTCTTTCTTTTCTCTCCAAAACTCTTGAGCGTGCCGTCTTTAGCCAACTCTCTTGCTATCTCTCTCAGAATGACCTTCTTGATCCAAACCAGTCAGGTTTCAAGACTGGTCATTCAACTGAGACTGCTCTTCTCTGTGTCACGGAGGCTCTCCGCACTGCTAAAGCTAACTCTCTCTCCTCTGCTCTTGTCCTTCTAGACCTGTCTGCTGCCTTTGATACTGTGAACCATCAGATCCTCCTCTCCACCCTCTCCGAGTTGGGCATCTCCGGCGCGGCTCACTCTTGGATTGTGTCCTACCTGACAGGTCACTCCTACCAACTGGCGTGGCGAGAATCTGTCTCCGCACCACGTGCTCTCACCATTGGTGTCCCCAAGGGCTCAGTTCTAGGCCCTCTCCTATTCTCGCTATACACCAAGTCACTTGGCTCTGTCATATCCTCACATGGCCTCTCCTATCATTGCTATGCAGACGACACACAACTAATCTTCTCCTTTCCCCCTTCTGATAACCAGGTGGCGAATCGCATCTCTGCGTGTCTGGCAGACATATCAGTGTGGATGACGGATCACCACCTCAAGCTGAACCTCGGCAAGACGGAGCTGCTCTTCCTCCCGGGGAAGGACTGCCCGTTCCATGATCTCGCCATCACGGTTGACAACTCCTTTATGTCCTCCTCCTAGAGTGCAAAGAGCCTTGGCGTGACCCTGGACAACACCCTGTCGTTCTCCGCTAACATCAAGGCGGTGACCCGATACTGTAGGTTCATGCTCTACAACATTCGGAGAGTACGACCCTGCCTTACACAGGAAGCGGCACAGGTCCTAATCCAGGCACTTGTCATCTCCCGTCTGGATTACTGCAACTCGCTGTTGGCTGAGCTCCCTGCCTGTGCCATTAAACCCCTACAACTCATCCAGAATGCCGCAGCCCGACTGGTGTTCAACCTTCCCAAGTTCTCTCACGTCACCCCGCTCCTCTGCACACTCCACTGGCTTCCAGTTGAAGCTCGCATCTGCTACAAGACCATGGTGCTTGCCTACGGAGCTGTGAGGGGAACGGCACCTCCGTACCTTCAGGCTCTGATCAGTCCCTACACTCAAACGAGGGCATTGTGTTCATCCACCTCTGGCCTGCTGGCCCCCCTACCTCTGCGGAAGCACAGTTCCCGCTCAGCCCAGTCAACACTGTTCGCTGCTCTGGCACCCCAATGGTGGAACAAGCTCCCTCACGACGCCAGGACAGCGGAGTCACTCACCACCTTCCGGAGACACTTGAAACCCCACCTCTTTAAGGAATGCCTGGGATAGGATAAAGTAACCCCCCCTTACCCCCCCCCCCAAAAAAAAAAAAAACATATTGTAAAGTGGTTATCCCACTGGCTATAAGGTGAATGCACCAATTTGTAAGTTGCTCTGGATAAGAGCGTCTGCTAAATGACGTAAATATAAATGTAAATGTAAGTATACTGAACAAAAATATACAGTACCAGTCAAAGGTTTGGACACACCTACTCATTCAAGGGATTTTACATTTTACATTTACTTTTTAGTCATTTAGCAGATGCTCTTATCCAGAGCGACTTACAGTTAGTGAGTGCATACATTTTCATACTGGTCCCCCGTGGGAAACGAACCCACAACCCTGGCGTTGCAAGCGCCATGCTCTACCAACTGAGCTACAGGGGACTTTTTCTTTATTTTTACTATTTTTTACATTGTAGAATAATAGTGAAGACATCAAAACTATGAAATAACACATATGGAATCATGTAGCAACCAAAAAAATGTTGAACAAATCAAAATGTATTTATATTTGAGATTCTTCAAATAGCCACCCTTTGCCTTGATGACAGCTTTGCACACTCTTGGCATTCTCTCAACCAGCTTCATGAGGTAATCACCTGGAATGCATTTCAATTAATGGCCGGCAGGGATGTAGCTCAGTTGGTAGAGCATGGCGTTTGCAACGCCAGGGTTGTGGGTTCGATTCCCACAGGAGGCCAGTATGAAAAAATAAAAATTGTATGCACTCACTAACTGTAAGTCGCTCTGGATAAGAGCGTCTGCTAAATTGCTAAAATGTAAATGTAAATGGCAAGAACCGCACAAATAAGCAAAGAGAAATGACAGTCCATCATTACTTTAAGACATGAAGGTCAGTCAATACGGAATATTTCAAGAACTTTGAAAGTTTCTTCAAGTGCAGTCGCAAAAACCATCAAGCGCAATGATGAAACTCGCTGTCATGAGGACCGCCACAGGAATGGAAGACCCAGAGTTACCTCTGCTGCAGAGGATAAGTTCATTAGAGTTACCAGCCTCAGAAATTGCAGCCCAAATAAATGCTTCACAGAGTTCAAGTAACAGACACATCTCAACATCAACTGAGGAGACTGTTCTGAATCAGGCCTTCATGGTCGAATTGCTGCAAAGAAACCACTACTAAAGGACACCAATAAGAAGAAGAGACTTGCTTGGGCCAAGAAACACGAGCAATGGACATTAGACCGGTGGAATTTTGTCCTTTGGTCTGGAGTCCAAAATTGAGATTTTTGGTTCCAACCGCTGTGTCTTTGTGAGATGCGGTGTGGGTGAACGGATGATCTCTGCATGTGACTTTGTGGCTGTGTAAGGGCTATTTGACCAAGGAGAGTGATGGAGTGCTGCATCAGATGACCTGGCCTCCACAATCCCCCGACCTCAACCCAATTGAGATGGTTTGGGATGAGTCGGACCTCAGAGTGAAGGAAAAGCAGCCAACAAGTGCTCAGCATATGTGGGAACTCCTTCAAGACTGTTGGAAAAGCATTCCAGGTGAAGCTGGTTGACAGAGTTTTGAACCATTTGGAGCTTATGGAGGGAGCTTGAGTTGATGCCGAAGAGCAGTGAGTTGTAGTAGTCAAGACAGGAGGAGTTGAATGCATGTATGAGGGTTTCAGCAGCAGGACTGGAGATGGAGGACCTGACTTTGGCAATGTTGCGGAGGTGGAAGAATGAGGATTTGACAGTCTGTCTTATGTGGTCAAAGGAGAGGATGGAGTCCAGAATGACGGCAAGGTTGCGTGCATGGAGGGAGAGAGAGACAGTAGTGTCGTCAATGGTGAGGTTGCCAGCTTTGGTGAGGGTGGATTTGGTGCCTATGAGGATGAGTTCCGTTTTATCACTGTTGAGCTTGAGGAAGTTTGGTTGCGTCCATGTTTTTATTGCAGAGAGGCAGGATTAAATGTGGGTCAGAGGTGGGTTGAGGAGGGACTTGGTGCTGAGGTAGATCTGGGTGTCATCGGCATAGCAGTGGAAGTCAAGGTTGAAGTGGCAGAGGATCTGACCAAAGGGGAGAATGTAGATAATGAAGAGTAAGGGACACAGCACAGAGCCCTGGGGGACACCCTGTATAACTGCAGCTGAGGTTTGGCCGTTGAGGGAGATGTAGTGGGTCCGGTTTGTGAGGTAGCCAGGAGAGTGTGGTGCCCTCAACACCCAGACCCTCAAGCCTGGTGAGGAGGATCTGATGGCTCACTGTGTCAAAAGTGGCACTCAGGTCAAGGACAATCAGGATTTTGAGGGCATCAGCATCAGCAGATGTGAGGAGGTCATTGACAACTTTGAGGAGTGCAGTTTCAATACTGTGGAGGGGTGGAAACCAGACTGGAGGCGCTTGAACAGGTTTTTGATTAGCAAGTGGGTTTGTAATTGAGAGGCAACAGTACGTTCCAGAGTCTTGGCAAAGAAGGGGAAGTTGGAAATGGGGCGGAAGTTATTGAGGATGATAGGGTCCAGTCCTGGCTTTGTTAAGATATGTGATGCCAAGAGTGTGCAAAGCTGTCATCAAGGCAAAGGGTGGCTATTTGAAGAATCTCAAATAGAAAATATATTTTGATTTGTTTAACACTTTTTTGGTTACTACATGATTCCATATGTGTTAATTCATAGTTTTGATGTCTTCACTATTCTACAATGTAGAAAATTGTAAAAATAAAGAAAAACCCTGGAATTAGTAGGTGTGTCCAACCTTTTGACTGGTACTGTATATACAGTGGGGAAAAAAAGTATTTAGTCAGCCACCAATTGTGCAAGTTCTCCCACTTAAAAAGATGAGAGAGGCCTGTAATTTTCATCATAGGTACACGTCAACTATGACAGACAAAATGAGAAAAAAAAACTCCAGAAAATCACATTGTAGGATTTTTAATTTATTTATTTGCAAATTATGGTGGAAAATAAGTATTTGGTCAATAACAAAAGTTTCTCAATACTTTGTTATATACCCTTTGTTGGCAATGACACAGGTCAAACGTTTTCTGTAAGTCTTCACAAGGTTTTCACACACTGTTGCTGGTATTTTGGCCCATTCCTCCATGCAGATCTCCTCTAGAGCAGTGATGTTTTGGGGCTGTCGCTGGGCAACACAGACTTTCAACTCCCTCCAAAGATTTTCTATGGGGTTGAGATCTGGAGACTGGCTAGGCCACTCCAGGACCTTGAAATGCTTCTTACGAAGCCACTCCTTCGTTGCCCGGGCGGTGTGTTTGGGATCATTGTCATGCTGAAAGACCCAGCCACATTTCATCTTCAATGCCCTTGCTGATGGAAGGAGGTTTTCACTCAAAATCTCACGATACATGGCCCCATTCATTCTTTCCTTTACACGGATCAGTCGTCCTGGTCCCTTTGCAGAAAAACAGCCCCAAAGCATGATGTTTCCACCCCCATGCTTCACAGTAGGTATGGTGTTCTTTGGATGCAACTCAGCATTCTTTGTCCTCCAAACACGACGAGTTGAGTTTTTACCAAAAAGTTCTATTTTGTTTTCATCTGACCATATGACATTCTCCCAATCCTCTTCTGGATAATCCAAATGCACTCTAGCAAACTTCAGATGGGCCTGGACATGTACTGGCTTAAGCAGGGGGACACGTCTGGCACTGCAGGATTTGAGTCCCTGGCGGCGTAGTGTGTTACTGATGGTAGGCTTTGTTACTTTGGTCCCAGCTCTCTGCAGGTCATTCACTAGGTCCCCCCGTGTGGTTCTGGGATTTTTGCTCACCGTTCTTGTGATCATTTTGACCCCACGGGGGTGAGATCTTGCGTGGAGCCCCAGATCGAGGGAGATTATCAGTGGTCTTGTATGTCTTCCATTTCCTAATAATTGCTCCCACAGTTGATTTCTTCAAACCAAGCTGCTTACCTATTGCAGATTCAGTCTTCCCAGCCTGGTGCAGGTCTACAATTTTGTTTCTGGTGTCCTTTGACAGCTCTTTGGTCTTGGCCATAGTGGAGTTTGGAGTGTGACTGTTTGAGGTTGTGGACAGGTGTCTTTTATACTGATAACAAGTTCAAACAGGTGCCATTAATACAGGTAACGAGTGGAGGACAGAGGAGCCTCTTAAAGAAGAAGTTACAGGTCTGTGAGAGCCAGAAATCTTGCTTGTTTGTAGGTGACCAAATACTTATTTTCCACCATAATTTGCAAATAAATTCATAAAAAATCCTACAATGTGATTTTCTGGAGAAAAAAATTCTCAATTTGTTTGTCATAGTTGACGTGTACCTATGATGAAAATTACAGGCCTCTCTCATCTTTTTAAGTGGGAGAACTTGCACAATTGGTGGCTGACTAAATACTTTTTTCCCCCACTGTATATATACACAGTGCCTTCGGAAAGTATTCAGCTCCCTTGACCTTTCCACATTTTGTTACGTTACAGCCTTACTCTACAATGGATTAAATCATTTCCCCCCCTCATAAATCTACACACAATACCTCATAATGACAAAACATAAACAGGTTTTTAGAAATGTTTGCTATTTTATTAAAAATAAAAAATGAAATACCACATTTACATAAGTATTCATTTACATTAAATACATTTATTTAAGTATTCAGACCCTTTGCTCAGTACTTTGTTGATGCACCTTTGGCAGCGATTACAGCCTCGAGTCCTCTTGGGTATAACGCTACAAGCTTGGCACACCTGTAATTAGGGAGTTTATCCCATTCTTCTCTGGAGATCCTCTCAAGCTCTGTCAGGTTGGATGGGGAACGTTGCTGCACAGCAATTTTCAGGTCTCTCCAGAGGTGTTCGATCGGGTTCAAGTCTGGGCTCTGGCTGGGCCACTCAAGGACATTCAGAGACTTGTCCCGAAGCCACTCCTGCGTTGTCTTGGCTGTGTGCTTAGGGTCGTTGTCCTGTTGGAAGGTGAACCTTCGCCCCAGTCTGAGGTCCTGAGCGCTCTGGAGCATGTCTTCATCAAGGATCTCTCAGTACTTTGCTCCGTTCATCTTTGCCTCGATCCTGACTAGTCTCCCAGTCCCTGCCGCTGAAAAACATCCCCACAGCATGATGCTGCCACCACCATGCTTCAAACTCCAAGTGAGCTGTCATGTGCCTTTTACTGAGGAGTGGCTTCCGTCTGGCCACTCTACCATAAAGACCTGATTGGTGGAGTGCTGCAGAGATGGTTGTCCTTCTGGAAGGTTCCCCCATCTCCACAGAGGAACTCTAGAACTCTGTCAGAGTGGCCATCGGGTTCTTTGTCACCTCCCTGACCAAAGCCCTTCTCCCCGACTGCTCAGTGTGGCATGGTGGCCAGCTCTAGGAAGAGTCTTGGTGGTTCTAAACTTCTTCCATTTAAGAATGATTGAAGCCATTGTGTTCTTGGGGACTTTCAATGCTGCAGACATTTTTTGGTACCCTTCCCCAGATCTGTGCCTCGACACAATCCTGTCACAGAGGTCTACGGACAATTTCTTTGACCTCATGGCTTGGTTTTTGCACTGACATGCACTGTCAACGGTGGGGCCGTATACAGTGCCTTGCAAAAGTATTCATCCCCCTTGGCGTTTTTCCTATTTTGTTGCATTACAACCTGTAATTTAATTGGATTTTTATTTGGATTTCATATAATGGACAAAATATTATACAAAATACCAGAAAAGTGGTGCGTGCATATGTATTCACCCCCTTTGCTCTGAAGCCCCTAAATAAGATATGGTGCAACCAATTACCTTCAGAAGTCACATAATTAGTTAAATAAAGTCCACCTGTGTGCAATCTAAGTGTCACATGATCTGTCACATGATCTCAGTATATATACACCTGTTCTGAAAGGCCCCACAGTCTGCAACACCACTAAGCAAGGGGCTCCACCAAGCAAGCGGCACCATGAAGACCAAGGAGCTCTCCAAACAGTTCAGGGACAAAGTTGTTGGGTTATAAAAAAATATCAGTAACGTTGAACATCCCACAGAGCAAATTGAAAGAATATGGCACTACAACAAACCTGCCAAGAGTGGGCCGCACACCAAAACTCACGGACCAGGCAAGGAGGGCATTAATCAGAGAGGCAACAAAGAGACCAAAGATAACCCTGAAGGAGCTGCAAAGCTCCACAGCGGAGATTGGAGTATCTGTCCATAGGACCACTTTAAGCAATACTCTCCACAGAGCTGGGCTTTACGGAAGAGTGGCCAGAAAAAAAGCCATTGCTTAAAGAAAAAAATAAGCAAACACGTTTGTTGTTCGCCACTCTGTGGAGTGCTGCAGAGATGGTTGTCCTTCTGGAAGGTTCCCCCATCTCCACAGAGGAACTCTAGAACTCTGTCAGAGTGGTCATCGGGTTCTTTGTCACCTCCCTGACCAAGGCCCTTCTCCCCGACTGCTCAGTGTGGCATGGTGGCCAGCTCTAGGAAGTGTCTTGGTGGTTCCAAACTTCTTCCATTTAAGAATGATTGAGGCCACTGTGTTCTTAGGGACCTTCAATGCTGCAGACATTTTTTGGTACCCTTTCCCAGATCTCTTTCTTAAAATTGTTTTATGATCAATGGAAACAGGATGCACCTGAGCTCAATTTCGAGTCTCATAGCAAAGGGTATGAATACTTATGTAAATACATTTTTTTTGTATTTTATTTTAAATACATTTGCAAAAATTTCTAAAAACCTGTTTTCGCTTCGTCATTATTTGGTATTGTGTGTCGATTCTTGAGGATTTTTATTTATTTAATCCATTTTTGAATAAGGCTGTAAAGGGATCTGAATGAGGGGATCTGCAGTTCTTTTTAAGTCTTGATTCCAATAGTTATTTTCTTTCTAATTGATTCTCAGTTGGATATGCTCTCTGCAAGGTTTTGTATATCTTCCCTATCATATGAACATCCTTTTCTGACTCAAATAAGATTCCCTCAAGGCTGCTCTGATGTCAAAAGATTTCAAATCAAAATTATCGTGATATGTAACTTTTAAATTGCATGTAATCTGAGCAAAAATATAAATGCAACATGTAACAATTTTAAAGATTTGACTGAGTTACAGTTCTTAGAAGGAAATCAGTCATTTGAAATACATTCATCAGGCCCTAATCTATGGATTTCACATGACTGGGCAGGGGCGCAGCCATGGATGGGCTCAGCCCCCCCCCTCAAATGATCCTGCAGGTGTAGAAGCCAGATGTAGTGGTCCTGGGCTGGCGTGGTACACGTGGTCTGCGGTTGTGTGGCCGGTTGGATGTACTGCTAAATTCTCTAAAACGACGTTGGAGTTGGCTTATGATCGAGAAATGAACATTCAGTTCTCTGGCAACAGCTCTGTTGAACATTCCTGCAGTCAGCTTGCCAATTGCTCGCTCCCTCAAAACTTGAAACATCAATGGCATTGTGTTGTGTGGCAAAACTGCACATTTTAGAGTGGCCTTTTTTGTCCCCAGCACAAGGTGTGTAATGATAATTCTGTTTAATCAGCTTCTTGACATGCCACACCTGTCAGGTAGATGGATTATCTTGGCAAAGGAGAAATGCTCATTAACAGGGATGTAAACAAATTAGTGCACAAAATTTGAGAGAAATATGCTTTTTGTGCGTATGAAACATTTCTAGGATATTTTATTTCAACTCATTAAACATAGGACCAATACTTGTGTTGCGTTTATATTTTTGTTCAGTATACGATGTTGTTGATCCATCCTCAGTTTTCTCCTATCGCAGCCATTAAACTCTGTAACTGTTTCAACGTCACCATTGGCCTCATGGTGAAATCCCTGAGCGGTTTCCTTCCTCTCCGGCAACTGAGTTAGGAAGGACGCCTGTATCTTTGTAGTGAATGGGTGTATTGATACACTATCCTTAGTGTAATTAATAACTTCACTATGCTCAATGGGATATTCAATGTCTGCTTTTTTTTATTTTTACCCATCTACCAATAGGTGCCCTTCTTTACGACGCATTGGAAAACCTCCATGGTCTTTGTGGTTGAATCTGTGTTTGAAATTCACTGCTCGGCTGAGGGACCTTACAGATAATTGTATGTGTGGGATACAGAGATGAGGTAGTCATTGAAATATCATGTTAAACACTATTATTGCACACAGAGTGAGTCCATGCAACTTACTATGTTACTTTTTAAGCAAAGTTTTATTTATTTAGGCTTGCCATAACAAAGGAGTTGAATACTAATTGACTCAAGACATTTTAGCTTTTCATTTTGAGTTAATTTGTATATATATACAGCTCTGGAAAAAATTAAGAAACCACTGCAAATTTTTCTCAAATCAGCATCTCTACATGTATGACATCCATTCCAGTGTCTGTTGAATTCCAACACAGGGACACCTCATTCTACTGAATTAGGTACCGATTAGGTGATCACCTGAACCAAATCTTATTTAACGAGGAAAAGTATAAAAACCACTGCTATGGTCATCACTATCCTCTTGCAATAGGACCAGCTTGATGCCAAAAACAGTGCTAATAGTACCTCAAAAGTAATATTAATCAAAAAATAACTATGGACCATGCCAAAAGAGTTGAAAAGGAAAGTTTTGAGTGAGGAAAAGAAGGGTTCAATTCTGGCTTTACTGGCAGAGGGATACAGTGAGCTTCAGGTTGCTTCCGTCCTTAAGATTTCAAAGACGGCGGTTCATAAGAACAAGGTCAAGCAGCAGACATTGGGGACAACAAAGCTACAGACCGGCAGAGGGCGAAAATGACTCTCTACTGACCGGGATGACCACCAACTCATTCGAATGTCACTCAACAACCGTAGGATGACATCAAGTGACCTAACGGCAGCTGGGGTGAAGTGCACGGCGAGGACGTTCGAAACAGGCTCCTAGGGGCAGGGCTGAAGTCGTGCAAAGCTAGAATAAAGCCCTTCATCAATGAAAAGCAAAGAAGAGCCAGGCTGAGGTTTGCAAAAGACCATAAGGATTGGACCGTAGAGGACTGGAGTACGGTCATTTTCTCTGATGAGGCCAATTTTCAGCTTTGCCCAACACCTGGTCGTCTAATGGTTAGACGGAGACCTGGAGAGGCCTACAAGCCACAGTGTCTCGCACCCACTGTGAAATTTGGTGGAGGATCGGTGATGATCTGGGGGTGCTTCAGCAAGGCTGGAATCGGGCAGATTTGTCTTTGTGAAGGACGCATGAATCAAGCCACGTACAAGGTTGTCCTGCAAGAAAACTTGCTTCCTTTTGCTCTGACATTGTTCCCCAACTCTGAGGATTGGTTTTTCCAGCAGGACAATGCACCATGCCACACAGCCAGGTCAATCAAGGTGTGGATGGAGGACCACCAGATCAAGACCCTGTCATGACCTGCCCAATCTCCAGACCTGAACCCCATTTGAAAACTTCTGGAATGTGATCAAGAGGAAGATGGATGGTCACAAGCCATCAAACAAAGCCGAGCTGCTTGAATTTTTGCGCCAGGAGTGGCATAAAGTCACCCAACATCAATGTGAAAGACTGGTGGAGTGCATGCCAAGATGCATGAAAGCTGTGATTGAAAATCAGGGTTATTCCACCAAATATAGATTTCTGAACTCTTCCTAAGTTAAAACATTAGTATTGTGTTGTTTAAAAATTAACATGAACTTATTTTCTTTGCATTATTCAAGGTCTGACAACACTGCATCTTTTTTGTTATTTTGACCAGTTGTCATTTTCTGCAAATAAATGCTCTAAATGACAATATTGTTATTTGGAATTTGGGAGAAATGTTGTCAGTAGTTTACAGAATAAAAAGTCCTGTGTAGCTCAGCTGGTAGAGCATGGCGTTTACAACGCAAGGGTTGTGGGTTCGATTCCCACGGGGGGCCAGTATGAAAATGTATGCACTCACTAACTGTAAGTCGCTCTGGATAAGAGCGTCTGCTAAATGACTAAAATTTAAAAAACTAAAATGTTAATTTTACCCAAACACATACCTATAAACAGTAAGACCAGAGAAACTGATAATTTTGCAGTGGTCTCTTAATTTTTTCCAGAGCTGTATATATATTTTTTATGGGGCATTGTGTGTAGACCAGTTACACAAAACCTCACTTTGAATTCAGGCTGTAACACAACAAAATGTGGAAAAAGTGAAGGGGTGTGAATACTTTCAGAAGGGACTGTATATTGTTTGTTGTATGCGTAATGTTTGAATATTCATGTATAACTGGGTACCAGGATGCACTGTTCCATGGAACCTTTTTAGGCCCTCGACACTACTGTACTAGATAGATAGATACTGTATGTACTTTAATAATCCATGAAGGGAAATTTCATATTAAATGCCCCATGTTTGTGTACGTGTGTGTGTTTTTGTGGTAGGTGAATACTGGGTACCAGGATCTCGCACTTAGCGCTCCTGAATTAGGCTTCTGGTCATTTACCACTGTCTAGCTACCAGGTTGCCAAATATGACACATTTCCCTTTTATCTACACTATACACTGAGTATATGAAACATTAAGAACACCTGCTCTTTCCATGACATAGACTGACCAGGTGAATCCAGGTGAAAGCTATGATCCCTTATTGATGTAATTTGCTAAATCCACTTCAATCCCTGTAGATGAAGGCGAGGAGACAGGTTAAATAATGATTTTTAAGCCTTGAGACAATTGAATTGTGTATGTGTGCCATTGAGGGTGAATGGGCAAGACAAAAGATTTAAGTGCCTTTGAACAGAGTATGGTTGTAGGTTTCTGGCGCACCGGTTTGTGTCAAGAATTGCAACGCTGCTGGGTCTTTCACTCACAACAGTTTCCTGTGTGTATTAACAATGGTCCACCACCAAAAGAACATCCAGAACACACGCTTTCGACACCTTGTAGAGTCCATGCCACGACGAATTGAGTCTGTTCTGAGGGCAAAGGGAGGGGGGGGGATATGGTCTCATATACCATGGCTTTCAGCCAATAAGCATTCAGGGCTCGAACCAGTGTATATTGTTCTCTGTATACTGAATGTATGACTATTTCTTTCTTTCTCTTTCCTGCCAATTTGCTAAAATTAGTGAAAAGGTTGTACATAATAAGTACATCATTACAATAACATTGGCACATAAGGGTATGCACACATCTGCTCTAGTAATTAATGATGTATGCTAATTCATACAAAAATGTATTTTGAGGATGCCATTGAGGACAGGAAATTAGTGTTTTTATATTGTTCAGTGATTATCTAGAATGAATTCCTAAACAGTCCAACGATCTTCCCGTATTACTCATTGTATCCTCGAAAGGAGGCTATTCCACCAAAACAAACTATCAAACAACAACATCAAAGCTCATCCCGGAACCTCATTGTGATCGTCTACTGTTTTGTCACAGACTCAGACACTAACCCTCTCCCCTCCCAGATTAATTGCTTCCTCAATTAATCCAGTGTGTTCGTCCCCCCTTCAACGTTTCCAACTGAATCCCACCCCTCGATGGATTTCCAACCTGATATGCTTCCCCTTTCAACAGCCAATGACTGAAATGTGCAAATATTGTTTTTAATTCTCTCAACTGTATACAGTTTGGTGGAAATACCGTACCAGGCTTTCCTTTCCAAATAAAACAGAAATTAGTCTGAGTTGTTTAGCAGCAATGCTTGTGTTACAGTACAGGACATACACATGAGATGTTTAGGGTAATGAATTTCCTTTGTGAGTAAGAATGATGTACTCTTCCTGTCTGCTGTCTGGTGGAGAGGTAGGCAGTGACATGCTGTCTGAGCAGAGGGAGAAAAGGATAGAGGGGGAGGGAGATAGATAGAGAGAGAGCGTGAGGGGGAAAGGGGGGGGGGGAGAAAGAGAGGGAGACTCCAGTGCTGTGTCTGTGAGGGGGGCGTGCGTTGACCTCTGGTTCCTTGCTGCAGTGACAGTAACCTTAACATGGCCTCCTCTATGTAATGCAGGTGGAGTGGTCGCAGAGCCCCCAGCCCATGGAGGTGCGTGTGCGTTGCCTACGAGCAGTCAGGGACAAGCTGCCCAGGGGCCTCTACAGCATCAGTGTGGTCCTCCACAGCCATCTGGGGGGCCCTGCCCTCACCTGGTCCTGTCTGAAGGAGGAGCAGTGGGCTGGGACCACAGAGCCCGTGGAGCACGGGGGCCACTTCTACGACACAGAGCTGCACGTCAACCAGAGCCTGTTCACCGTACGTAAGCGTCACAGGGATGGGGACTGCTCCTCCGCCCCAATTGGGTGACAAACACGTTTAGTTTAGCCCCCCGTCCTGGCCTTCCTCTATCCTCTATTGAGAGTAATGTGTTTTTATTCAGGAGGGGAAGGACAGGATGTGATTTGTGGCGATGGGAGTTCATTCAATAAGACACTCTTTTATTGAAACGATGCTCGGGGAAGCCGCTCAAGAAATAGTCCTTGATATGTGCGATGATGGAGGAAAAAAATAAGAAAACATATTCTTCATCTGAAAGCAATTCTGACACTGAGGGGCTCTGGATTAAAACACGTTCACTTCCAAGAGGGGGAAAAGTCTTTGAAGTGAAACCCAATACTGAATTAGCTAAATGCTATCTTTAAAAACAAACAGGAGTGATCTGTCAGATAAAAAAACGACAATGCACACATGCGGTATTGAAATAACGGTTACAGCATGCTGTAGGTTTAGTTTGTTTTCCACAGCAATAATTCTCTTCTCTTCTTTCCAATGGTTTTCTCTTTGGCTGCAGAGTAGGCTGTATATTGAAAGGGGTTATGAACATTTATATTAAACAGTAACTGTGTATATGAGGATGGAGAGACATTGTATTAAAATATGCCAGTGAGAGCCTCTAGGTTTGACTTGGGGGAAATCCAATATGAATAAAACAGCAACTTTTCAAACATGACATTTAATCCATGCATGTAAATCAAAAGAGAGATCTATTATTCATTTATATAAGGGCATAGTGTTTTATTGGACTGAAAATGAAGTACAAATGCACTGAAAAATGTAGTGTATTTTCCAGAAGTCTATATGAGCAGCAATCATGCAGTATACCCGAGCTGCAGTGGGGACTAAAGTAGGCCTCTACAGTGGTATTTTTAGACATGGAACTTGGCAAATGAAACTATTTCCACTGTAACACCCTGGATAAAGTCTTGATACTTGTTACTCAGTTTGACAATTTTTTTTGACTAAATTCTATTGAATGTTATTAGTTCAGCTGCATTTTCAGATGATGGTTAGCATAGCAGTAGCATGTACCACAGTTTTAGGTCTAATAAGTATTTTTATTTAACCTTTATTTTAACAGGGAGTCCCATTGAGACCAAGGCCTCTTTCCCAAGAGAGCCCTGTGAACATTTTACACTTTTAAAAGGGAGCCCTTCTAAATGTAGCCTAATCCTAAATCATCGCTGTACTTTTCAAAGCACTTGTTGGCACTACAACAACAAATGCTAACAACAATAAACATGTTAGATGGTGGATGATGACCAGAAAGTAATATTTATTCATTGCTATAAGATGCCTGATGCAATGCTGATACCAACATATAAAAACTATAAGCAACCTAATCCACAATTTGTTTCCCTCCTGATCCGTTTTCCCAAAGTGTTATGATGCAGAAGGACTGTCTAGATAGTCAGTGTTCCAATGGCAACTCTAAAGTGCCTTATCGCATGTGGCCACTGTCAATGCACTGCTACAGTAGGTGGGCGTATTCATCAAGCTTCAGTCTCCTGATAATATTGTCTCAGGCTCCATCTGACATAAAGGACGGGGTAAGCCGCTGAAACTGAATGCGGACTTCGCTGGGAAAGGCTGTAGGATCTGATTCAGAGGTATAAGGGTTTAAGTACGGCACTGCAAATGCCTCGTGTCACTCTCAACCCTCTCTCCCCAAACCTGGCTCTTATTTATAGATGTTGTTGTTAGCTGTGGAAATGAGGAATTAGCAACAGTAGGAGGAAGCCAGGAGCTTATTTTTCTTTTTGGTTCCCCTGTTCTTTGTGTGTATGTGGTGTGTGTGTGTGTTTGGGGTTCATTTTACCAGGAACACCACTTCAATTTGATCTGTCTTAAAGATTCATGCAAGGAGGCTGCACACATGAAGGGTGTCAGGCCCACTGTCTTAACACAGTGTTTACTTCAAGTGGGTAGAAGCATAAGATCCAAAATCTTAATATTGAAGGGGAGGAAAAGGAGGGAAAGCATGGCATGATAAACTAAATCTTTGGATTTTCACCCAATCTTGTATTTTTTCCCCTCAGCCCTTCATCTTTCCTTTTTTTCAGTCATTGTTCTAATTGCTCAGCTTTTTTCTTCTCCTTTTTTCAAAAGAAAGTGTTTTAAAATAGTTTCCCAAAGACGGAAGAAGGATAGATAAAGTTCTAAAATTGAGTCGTCTTGTGTGTTAAAGTCTGGACAGTCAGGTTTTCTTTCTCTCTTTTTCCTCCATTCCTTTTTTTGTTCTCCTTTCAAGATTGGGGCAGTAAATATCAGTCTGTTTTTAATGAAATTTGATAGTTTAATGGTTTAATAGACGGTTCCACCAGGCCAAGGCACACTGGAACACTGGACCATATGTTTCTGTTTGCTGCTCCACCTGAGAAGGCCTGTAGTGCATCTCATCCAGGTTCTCTCATGTTCTCTCAGGCAACTGTGCCTTCCTCTCCCTTCCTTTCCTCTCCCTTCCCTTCCCTTCCTCTCCTCTCCCTTCCCTTCCACCCCCCTCCCTGTTTATGTGGCTTATATTTCTATTACAGTAAATTAACTATGAAATATTTTTCAATATCCATAATATGCAATATTATGCCATAAATTGTGTCTTGAGTCAGACACTTCCACCATCATTTCTCTCAGGTAGGTACCAAAAGCAGATTAGCGGGGGATACACATGATTTATGTGATAAAACAAGTCTTCACCGTTTTCCATTACAACTAATAGAAGGATGAAATATTCCCCCCCGGTGATTGATGAAGTGGCGTGCTCCTCGTTGTCAGTTCATTTTTTAAGCAGAAGGTAAGTCTACTGCTCTCTGGGTAAATAAGAGTCCCTGTTTGTCATCTGCTAGCACAGCCCAAACTGCTCTACCTGCTGCTGCATGCGTGATTTTGTAACATGGCTCAGTATGTTAAGGTCATGTTAGGCATGTTACTGTAAAATGTACATACTTTGGTTCACAGGGCAGTTAACGTTAATATCTCCACGGTGTCCACAGGTCCTTAAAACTGTCTTCGTTCTTAAATTAATTTATCTGAGCTGGGATGACATTGCCCTCCTCTTACCGAAGCAATTTGACGTGAAGCATTTTTGCTTAAGTCGGTAATTTCACTTCTGTCTCTCACTCCCGCTGCCCCCATTGCACATGGAGTAACAGGAGAGATGCATTCTGATAAGCGCATGCATTGACTACTGACAAGTTGAGCAACATTTTAAAATGTAATTGTGGGAAAGACTGTTCTTTTTTTTTCTTTTTTTTTTGTGTGTATTTTACCCGCTTTTTCTCCCCAATTTCGATCTTGTCTCGTCGCTGCAACTCCCCAACGGGCTCGGGAGGCGAAGGTCGAATTATGCGTCCTCTGAAACATGACCCGCCAAACTGCGCTTCTTAACACCTGCCCGCTTAACCCGGAAGCCAGCCGCACCAATGTGTCGGAGGAAACACTGTTTACCTGACAACCGAGGTCAGCCTGCAGGCGCTCGGCCCACCACAATGAGCCGCTAGAGCGCGATGAGCCAAGTAAAGCGCCCCCGGCCAAACCCTCTTCTAACCCGGACAGCGCTGGGCCAATTGTGCGCCGCCCTATGGGACTCCCGATCACGGCCGGTTGTGATACAGCCCACTGACAAAGACATTATCAGTCTAATTTTAATGGTAGGTTTATTTGAACAGTGAGAGACAGAATAACAACAAACAAATCCAGAAAAACGCATGTCAAAAATGTTCTACATTGATTTGCATTTTAATGAGGGAAATACGTATTTGACCCCTCTGCAAAACATGACTTAGTACTTGGCGGCAAAACCCTTGTTGGCAATAACAGATGTCAGACGTTTCTTGTAGTTGGCCACCAGGTTTGCACACATCTAAGGAGGGATTTTGTCCCACTCCTCTTTGCAGATCTTCTCCAAGTCATTAAGGTTTCGAGCCTGACGTTTGGCAACTCAAACCTTCAGTTCCCTCCACAGATTTTCTATGGGATTAAGGTCTGGAGACTGGCTAGGCCACTCCAGGACCTTAATGTGCTTCTTCTTGAGCCACTCCTTTGTTGCCTTGGCCATGTGTTTTGGGTCATTGTCATGCTGGAATACCCATCCACGACCCATTTTCAATGCCCTGGCTGAGGGAAGGAGGTTCTCACCCAAGATTTGACGGTACATGGCCCTGTCCATCGCCCCTTTGATGCGGTGAAGTTGTCCTGTCTCCTTAGCAGAAAAACACTCCCAAAGCATAATGTTTCCACCTCCATGTTTGACGGTGGGGATGGTGTTCTTGGGGTCATAGGCAGCATTCCTCCTCCACCAAACACGGCGAGTTGAGTTGATGCCAAAGAGCTCGATTTTGGTCTCATCTGACCATGACACTTTCACCCAGTTCTCCTCTGAATCATTCAGATGTTCATTGGCAAACTTCAGACGGCCCTGTATATGTGCTTTCTTGAGCAGGGGGACCTTGCGGGCGCTGCAGGATTTCAGTCCTTCACGGCGTAGTGTTACCAATTGTTTTCTTGGTGACTATGGTCCCAGCTGCCTTGAGATTATTGACAAGATCCTCCAGTGTAGTTCTGGGCTGATTCCTCACCGTTCTCATGATCATTGCAACTCCACGAGGTGAGATCTTGCATGGAGCCCCAGGCCGAGGGAGATTGACAGTTCTTTTGCGTTTCTTCCATTTGCGAATAATCGCACCAAATGTTGTCACCTTCTCACCAAGCTGCTTGGCGATGGTCTTGTAGCCCATTCCAGCCTTGTGTAGGTCTACAATCTTGTCCCTGACATCCTTGGAGAGCTCTTTGGTCTTGGCCATGGTGGAGAGTTTGGAATCTGATTGATTGATTGCTTCTGTGGACAGGTGTCTTTTATACAGGTAACAAGCTGAGATTAGCAGCACTCCCTTTAAGAGTGTGCTCCTAATCTCAGCTCATTACCTGTATAAAAGACACCTGGGAGCCAGAAATCTTTCTGATTGAGAGGGGGACAAATACTTATTTCCCTCATTAAAATGCAAATCAATTTATAACATTTTTGACATGCGTTTTTCTAGATTTTTTTGTTGTTATTCTGTCTCTCACTGTTCAAATAAACCTACCATTAAAATTATAGACTGATCATTTCTTTGTCAGTGGGCAAACGTACAAAATCAGCAGGGGATCAAATACTTTTTTCCCTCACTGTATGTGAGTATAACAATTACTTCTCAACTGTCAATATAGAGGAAATAACATCACTTTACAATCAAAGTATGTAATTGAGATGATGCGGAACGGAGCGCTCCATTTGTGGTGAATACATCAAGTAGCCTATGCAGGCCTTCCAATGGAAGGTTTTCTCAGGACATTATATTTACTGTTAGATCAGTTACATAGCTATCTAGCAACAATATCATATTAAGAGTTAGCAATCTAGCTAAAGTGTTTTTTTTTGTGTTCCCACTTCCTCAGCTGTTAAATTATGTAGCATAAACTATAGCCTAGGCCAATATTCACAAAAAAACATGCAGGCAAATTAATCTCTAAAAAGATAGGATTATTCTGGATCCTATTTTGACATGTTTTACCTCAAAATATCCATCATGCATTCCCTGAACATGTTAGATGAAATAGCACATTTCTTTCATGTCTTACTTGGCACTGGAAAAAGACAGTCTAGAGCCCTCCTGCTTAGCTATCTTGCTTGGAAATATAGCCATTTGATACCTGATTCACTGAATGAGGGAAGGACCTTGTTAAGTTGGATCAGTGGCCTAGCTCTACAGATGGAGAGTTGACCTCTGTTTTATACAGTAACATTGCTGTGTATTTTTCTTTAAGGCATTTTCTTCACAGTGGTATCGTTATGGTATTGAGTATCATTATAGTTGGTTTTGGTATCGAAGCCAAAATTCTGAACACTTAGAGTTTGTAATCTAGCTAATGATTAGCCCGTTGGGGTTACCTAACCAAATGCAGATGGGCAACCCCATGCTTCAGCCATCTAAAGCCACTATGCTACTACATCCGTTAGGCTACAGGAGAATGCCCATTGCTAAAATAGCACACCTGCCTGATATGAACTATGTAGGCTATAGCCTTTGGTGAAAAATACTACTTTTTGCCAACATGGGCATATTTCTGGAGGGGAATATTAGCAGGTGTGTGGCGCACCCAGATCTCAAAATTGGTATTCAATCGCATTCCAAGTGGCATTTACAAGGTCTTAAAGTCTTCAGTTCAACTTCATGGAACCTGCAGATACTTTCTCAAACCAGTCTTTATCATTTAACCACTTCCCGAACCTCAGTTCAATGCCAACATTGTTGTGGGACCGGTTAAGACCGTTAATGGAATCTATTGTAGGCCGTCATGCAGAGACAGTCATACAGCGTAATATGGAAAATAGATAAGTAGAGGATCTAGGTTGTGGTTTGAGAGTGAACCGTCTCCCCTGATGGCTCTTGTCCTATTTGCCCCCCTCTCTGTGTGTGTGTTTGTGCATCCGTGTGTGTGCAGATCCTGCCTGCGTCGTGTGACATGCTGCCATCCATGGTGCTGCTGTTCAGGTTGCTGGGTCTGACGGGGGAGCGGAGCCATGTGGGCACCACACTGGGCTGGGCTGCCTTCCCTGTCTGCCACGCCACCCTCACAACCGTCCAGGGGCGCTTCAAGACCCCCCTCCTCAGGGGGCTCCCGCACCCCCACCTCGACCAGTTCCGCAAGATAGAAGGCCTTATGTCAGCCGACCTAGACAACTGGCTGTGTAACCTGTACTTCCAGGTGTGTTAGTTGGTGGGTTGATGGTAGTGTGTGTGAGGGAGAGTGGGCGAAGGAGTTGTGTGTGTGTGTGTGTGTCCCTTTCAGTTGGGAATGTTGAGCCCAGGGGCTATGGACAGTCACCTGATTTGAACCATTATCAGAGAAGTTGGGTGGTTGGTCTGAGAGGACATTGTGTGTGGTAAATGGTTTTAGTGGAGAAATTGGAAATTGGCCCCAGATTGTAAATAAACCACATATTTACTAAACATATCCGGATGCATTTGAGGTGATGCATTGATCCAATTACTCAACAGCTTAATTGAATTAAAATACAGAACAAAGGTTTCTCTATTTACAGTTCCTCTGCATTTTTTGTCCCAAGTGTATTTTTCCTATCAATAGGAATCAGTATCGCAACTAATATCTATAGTGGTTTTAAGACATAAAGGAGTAGCCGTACAGACATTCATTACTGATGTATTGCAGTAGACGTGTAGAACACAAGCAGCAGTGACATCACCACTGTTATGTACTAAACATCTGAAGTATGAAAAATGTATGCACTCACTAACTGTAAGTCGCTCTGGATAAGAGCGTCTGCTAAATGACTAAAATGTCAAATGTAAAAATGTTATCAATTCTAAATGTATCATTGCATCATGCACTCATTCTCGCTCTGTATCTCCCCCAACCCCCCTCCCCTCTCACCTTCCCATAATGGCTCTACAGGTGAGGAAGCTCCCCAGTGGCAGCTCCAGGGGGGAGGAGGAGCACAGTGTCACCCTGCAGATCCCCCCTCTCCTCGTCCCCCCTCCGCCCCCCCAGGCGGGCCCAAGCGGCTCCAGCCCCAGCTGGGAGAGAGGCGGCGTCAAGCCGTGTCACCGGGGGTCTCCTCTTCACCTGTCTGCCTCACACTCCTCCTCTGCCTGCTCCTCCTCCACTCTGCCAGGTAGGACTCCCCCACCGTCACCCCCACTACCCCCTACTGCCAGCAGCCACAGTGGGGGACAAATTTCACCTAATGTCACAGACAGAGTGGCAGGTCTCCATGGCTGTCAAAGGAGGTGATTGTGCTCTGAGGCAGGTCCTTGGTGTTTATCATGTCCTATTATTAGTTACTATTTATTGTCAGTATTGCTATTATATTGCTAGATATTGCTGCATTGTTGGAGCTAGAAACATAAGCATTTTGCTGCACCTGCGATAACATCTGCAAAATTGTACGCGACCAATAAACTTTGATTTGATTTGATTAATAACAATATATTTGCAAAACACATTTCAGCCAGTTATAGTACCAGAGTGTATTACCAACATTGCCCATTTCAAATAAATTGAACATTTCATTCCATTCTACACAACAAACAAACACTCATAACTAGAAGGATGTTATGCAATGGAAACTATGGAATAGATCAAATGTTTTAT
The DNA here is from genome assembly GCF_020615455.1 of Coregonus clupeaformis. Classification (NCBI taxonomy): domain Eukaryota; kingdom Metazoa; phylum Chordata; class Actinopteri; order Salmoniformes; family Salmonidae; genus Coregonus; species Coregonus clupeaformis. The sequence goes on along the minus strand of NC_059198.1, from coordinate 39,577,311 downwards.
TAAAACGAGGAAACGGCTAGTTCTCTAGCAGGAACTCATATAACCTCTCCGTGCGCAATTAGCATATTCATATTTTGTTCTTCTGTGGATGTGCTCAATGTGTTTGGGAAACAACAGATGAGAAAACCCCCAGCCTCATGCTGAGATTAAAGTCATAGGACATGTTGCATGTATTTAAAAGAAACACTAAGTATGATTTGAGTTCTAGTGGGAAGTTCGTACTGCACGCGAGTACAAGCAAACAACAACAACCACCTAAAAACACATTTCGTAACAATTGGTTTGACAGCATAATACTGAAGCCAGTGTGGTTCACACATTTTTGTTCTGAAGTATTTGGCTTTTTTTACGCAGAAAACGTATTCTCATGGCACAGGGTGTATGTCTAGTACACAGCCTGTCCAGTTGACACCACAGCATCGTGAAATCTCTGAATAGTTTATTGGAGCTTTACTTTAGATATGAGGACTTGTGATTTATTATAACTCATTGATGAAATGCAAGCATATGGGAATGTCCTGGCCCTACAGTCCTAGCCTGGTCCCAGATCAGTTTGTGCTGTATAGCCAACTTCTACGGTCCATTTGGCATGACAGTGACCAAAGGAGTTGGCTATACAGCTCAAACAGATCTGGGACCAGGCTACTAAAGTCTCTCTTCAGTACGGTCACATGGATGTGTTTCTCAGCTGAATGAACAGGCAGGTGGAAAAGAGTAACATCGTCCATCTGTAGAGAGGAAGTGAATAATACCGGCCTGCTATTATCAATGATAATGCGTCCAGTTTCTCACTTAAAACACACTTCTCTTGTTTCCCCTGGTTTTCAGGTCAGGCAATATCCTGGCCAACGTCAGAAATCAAACGAAGGCTCATTTGGTATTGATCTAGTACAAAGACGACCAGGCCTCTGTTATTAATACATCACTTTTTTTTTGGCAGGGCGCTCATCTTTATTTAACAGTCCTCAAAAAAGTTTCTGGGGTAGTGCTGGAGCTTTAAACATCAGACGGGCGTTTTAATTACAAATGAGTTGTGACAGGTCTGCTGGGTAGCAACCTGGCCCATTTTAAACGTGATGTCGGCTGACAGCTCGAGCCGTGTTCTCCGAGTGTTCTCCGAGTGCCGCAACATGTGGAAGAAATTGGTATTTTACATTTCACAGCTTGTCACTTCCTCTGCAGAGCGACCCTTGACCTCCCAATGAGATCCTAACACCCCACAAGGGAAGTGTCCCCGCCAAGAGCATTCTGGGAGATTTATGTTCTACCACACAGGCAAAGTACCAGTCCTCCACATCCACCTCCTCCACCCCACCTGAAAAGAAAGAGGGGGGAACAACAGAGAAAAGTCAGGTGAAGAGGTGGCTGGAGAAGAAGTGAACCTGATCTGTACCTTGAGTAACGGATCAAAAGGTGTCCCTCACAGCACCTCGCGGAGGCCCGTAAGGCACCACTCTGTAAGTCTAGCTGAAGTTTGTGTCACATTTGCATATGGATCCGTTCACGTTGCATTACTTCTCGGAGCGGAGTTATGAAATTCAGATGGAGAGATTACGTCAAGCTCCGAGGAGAGAGATTGGATAGACAACTTTAACCTAGCCCACAACTGGAAATCAAATTCAGCGAGGAAAGAGAGGAACAAATTATTCCCGTTATCCAGCACTCTGTCAAAGTCTAGGGCCTCAATCATTTCCTTCCATTTGGAGGAAGCTCTCTGTTTTTGATGTATAGAGATTCCTTTTTCTTTCTATGCGTGTAACGCCCAAGTTTTTCTCATTATGTGCTTCCCTCAGAATCAGGACAAGTATATGGAGACCTCTTGTCATAGGATAACACACACATAGTCTTACTTGACAGTCAGACTGAAAGTTTTGCATTCCTGGGGCCTTAAGTTAATTAATCTCCTTCGCATTATCACAGCCCTGGATGAGGTGTCTATTACAGACAAGAAAGTGACTGACAACCCAATCCATGACGACTATACCAAATAATAGATTTGACAAGTTTGGAGAAATGATGAAAAAACGCTAATGTTTAGCAATTTTTTTGCTGTTGACTTTGTTGTGTCAGAAAAGTAAACTTACCATATGAGGATCATAATCCTGTTTTACTTTGTTTGCTCCGTGCATAACGGAGACTATTTGCCTTTTGAACACACGAGAGTCACCAGAGGCGGTGTGGGTTAACTGACCTTTCACATTAACTGAATGATCCGGTTACACTTGAGTTTGTTTGAATCCAAATGACTAATTAGATTAGGCCTGTGTTCTATGATTGCCGTCAGTGGATCAGTAACTGGATGCAGAGGATCGGAGTTGAGAGGGTTTAGTTTTGTGTTGTTGCTTTTCTCTCCCTCTTTTTGCCAATGCATCATAATGAATCATAATACCACCCTTGAGCACAATTTCGAGGATTTTTCATCTGTCTCTGGAACGCAGCGCTGAACGTTCAGGATAAAGGTCCCTCAGGGTTAGGGTATTGGTCATCCAAGTCAAACGTTACCACAACGTTATATCATCCCCCCTCTTTATCAGTCTGTGATGGGCCCCCAATTAATTTTGCACTGTCCATATTCTAAATGGATGTTTTATTGTTATGTCAAAGCCTGTTTGTATAGATACAAGAGTAACCCCACAAAGGCAATGTTATAGACTGGGACAAACAGAACCCAAGGGGAACACTGTTTAGTTTAACCCCCCCCCCCCACACACACACACACAGCATACATACAGCATGTCCTCTATGCTGATGAATGAACAGGGATGGAGATGTGAAGTGTCCTTCAACAACAAGATAATTTTATTAATCAACGCTATAATACTCCAGCATGATATCCAAGCTTCAAATGAGACTGCAAAGATCCGTGATCCTACTTCGAGTTGCGTTGTCGAGTAAACAATGTTCCGTTCGGATAACCACATCGCTACGAGTCGAAACAATCGCTGAATATAAAACCCCGCCACCGAATCCCGGCAGCGAGGGCACTCTCGGGTAATCAATGATTCACTGACCTTGGCTCCGCGGTCAACTTTGGACCAATCACAGGGCAATTAGAAGCCCAGGTGAGTGGAAAGGGCTCGTCCGGTCGGCTTTCACTAGCAGTAACGGGGCCCTGGACATCTCAGTGTGGTGGACCCGGGGCCATGTTTTCCAGCCGAGGTCTCTCTCGCTCTCTTCCAGCTCTCTCTCTCTCCCAGCTCTCTTTCTCTCTGTCTCTCTCACACTCTCTGTCTCTCTCTCTCTCCCAGCTCTCTCTCCCAGCTCAGAGAGAACCAGCTGGATAACAAGGAGGCTGTTGTTCTACCCTCTGAGCAACACTGGGGTTGTGGCAGCAGCCCTCCAAGTTCATGGACATAGCCTATAGCTGTCAACACTGTGCTAATTCTGGCCCAACACCATCTGAGAATCAGGGTTGGTGAATTAAACCCGAAGCTGCAGTATGGTGCTCTCTCTCTCTCTTCTCTCCTCTCTTTCTCTCTCTCTCTTCATCCATAGCGGCGCTGGTGTTTTAACACACAAACAATGACAATGAATTTGTCCTCCAACTCTGGAGGCTTAGATCAGACCTCAGCTGTACCGCTTAACTGCATGCCCATCACTTTCTGCAGTACTTCCAACCCGTAAGCAAGGTAGTTCTGAGTTTGTATTATTTAGATGTAGCTACTTAGTTTAATATATTATTTTAGGACCCATAGTTGCAGCTTATTTTAAAATATGTCAAAGCAAAAAATTATACTCATTGTCTGTTGAACGCATTTGAAATTAAAGGCATGTTGAACACATCCAAGTTTGTAAATAATGTTTTTACATTTGACTACAAGGGTCATTGACTGGGTGCCATTCTGTTATTGATTCTCGTTCACCTTCTCACTTTCCATCTCTGTCGGTCTCTGGCTTTTCTGTGAGGAGAACTGACATCTCATGTTTGACTTACAGTACAGTAACTGTCACAGTAAAAAAATATATTCTGAATTCAGTATATACTGTAGGATCTCTTTAACAGAACATTTTATGATTTTGAATTTTGACAGCGCACATAAAGACTTAACCATGCAAGCCAGAGTTGAATAGTTATGCAATCACATGACAGATCAGGTAAAAAAGAACATATTCTTCACTCTGAAAATAACAGATATAACCTTATTACCTTGTAACTGTAGGCATTCCTAATGTTTACCAGCAAAGCCCTGGTAATTAAGAACTACATCTGGGTTGGAATTAAATCTGATGTCAGTCTCCAAAACCAGGAGGAAGCTGAACAGTCTTGCCATTAAGTACACTTTAGCCGTCAGACGGATTTGCTGATATGTCGCCTATATTTAAAGGTTATTATTACTGATATATTTAATCCCGCAGCAAGAGAGAAAAATGATATAATCTCAGAGGTTTCCATATGTATTATATAGATGTGACTGGCTGCAGAAGAAGACGAGAAAAAAAGCGATGAAAAAAAGTTTCACATAGTGATCAAGCTAAGGTTTACTTAATTAGAACCTCCAGGCAATGCAAGAACCCTTTTTTAAATTCTGTGAATGTTAATATGCTAAATAATGCAAAGCTCCGGCTCTTCAAGCATGAGACACACATCTGGCGGCTTACCATTTAAATTACAGCCCAAAAAATGAGAGAGAGAGAAAATAAAAGAAAAAGGGGAGGAAAAAACACTTCAAAAGTAATTTTCCAAAGGAAAGAAGAATGGAGAAATGTATTACAACCAAATTTAATTTCTTTTTCGATTTTTCATCATGTCTAATTGCATGCATTAGAGCGTTCAGGCTCGGAAGGTTTGGCTTCTTAGATTGTGGGAGATGTGTGTGCAGGGAAGTTTCATAAGTCACTCCACTCTCTCTCTCTTTCTCTCTGAGGAAAATCAGCCTCTTAGACTGATACTTTTGCAAACTCTCCTGACAGAACAACAAAACAACTTTACTACCTGCCTCTGAGTATGATCACTACACACCACACATGTGCAGTGCGCACCACTGGAAGTGGGAAGAAATATTTTAACAATATTGCAATTGATGTGTTGACACCCACACAATGTTTGATTGTTTTATTTTAGGAATACACTACATGATTTTGAAACATGTATTTGGTAATTGTATAGTCAGTTATGCAGGAAGATGTTATTGATTGGTTGCTTAAATAAATGGTCCTTTTGAGTGATTTAAATGGTGATTTAACAAATATTTAAGAGTGCAACAGTGGAATTTGTATTTTTTAATATCCCTATTTAAATTGTATTTAGTTTTTCTTATTTTAGTTACTAGATACTGTATGTGACAAAGGTGTTAGTAGATATGTGAGTTACCAGAAATATATACATGCTGTTTGTGTGTATAAAATCATTGTTTCATCCTACTGTTTACTGTCGGTTTGAGATATTTTTACTCAATGAAGTTGTTGTTTTTTTACCAACATTTGTTATTGCTTGTTTTCTTTTTTAACACCTACCTCGTCAACTCTTACCAGCACTCCTACAGTGAACAGAACCAGGATAAAAAATGTCAATTCATAAATCAGACATAAATGATGATGTATTACTCTCTCTCTCTCTCTCTCTCTCTCTCTCTCTCTCTCTCTCTCTCTCTCTCTCTCTCTCTCTCTCTCTCTCTCTCTCTCACTGTTGTTGCCAGATGTGCTTTGCTAATAAAAATAAACATGATTTTTATTTTATTTTATTTATTTTACTCTTATATGACAGGGAAGAACTCCACGGTAGTGGTCCCTGAGAAAACAGAGGAGAGGAGGGATCACTACACAGAGAAAGCAGAGACATGGACCCACTACAAGGTAACAATGTGATTTAGGAAAAAGCGTTACTCCTCTCTTGAAATGAGCCCCCCCCCACACACACACACACACACACATGCAAACCGTCTCCAGCCCTACACACACCGCCCCTCGTTATTATCTGAGATTTGTCAAAATACATTTCACACTAACAGGTATTTTTCAGTCTTCAAAGCCAGTTTTGATCTGCTTGACAGGCCAAAGCAGCTGAAATTCTGTGAAATCAGCAATGCCAGCCAGGCCTTTTTATTGCTCCGAACACGCCTCTTCCTGAGCTACAGAGGACTTAAGCTAAATGAACCAAAGCCTAGTACGTTACCTGCCATACTTTGAAGTGGTAATTGCAGAATGACTTTTCTTTGCTGATCTGGCATTGCTGTCTCACACTCTGCTTTGCTATTGTGCCCTCCTTTGTTGTTGTGATGTTATTGTTGTGATGTTATAGTTTTGATGTTGTGGTTGTGATGTTGTTGTAGTTGTGATGTTATAGTTGTGATGTTAGTTGTGATGTTATAGTTGTGATATTGTTGTGATGTGGTAGTTGTTGTAGCAGATGATGCATATACACCACATAAGCTCCTATCCATCGCACACTCTTTCCAAGCCTTCATTCCTAAAGCTCCCCTCTACAGCCGCGTTACAAGAGGCTCTTAGTCTCAAGACGGCCAATAATCAGCACTGCTGACCTCTTAAATGAATACGTTTGTTGATACGAGGTGTTCTTTTTTCAGAAGCCACAAAGCTGCAGGGTTTTAAACGCTGCTAACTCTGTCAAATGTCACCCGGTTGAAGCCAGTTGTCTAATGATTAAGTGTGGTGATCTCAAACCTGCCCCAACCTGGGCGCGGGGGATCAAATTTCAGCCCCCTCTCAACCTGCGGTGCCAGGCTAATTAAAATTTATTTTCTCCAGGCGACCGCTTAAGCCCAGAGGGCAGGAATCGCAGTGGAAAATCTGGCTCTTAAGATATTGCATTAAATGTATTGTAGAGACACCAGAGAACATTGCGGTTTATATATCTCCTGTGTTTTTTCTCCTCTCTCTCTCTCTCTCCACCTTCTTTATTGTGATCATCACTCTGGAATTCGCACTTTCTTTGGCAAAGATTGCACTATGAAAATCAATGGGGCTTTTATAGGGGCCTTAGCCTATTTACCACATCCTGGGTGCAGTTCTCTCAGGTGTAGAAGAGAGAGACAGATAAATAGGGAAGGCTCTTTTTCAAACTAGGGAGCTGATTAACATAATCAGGGAGTATTTCACAACTTCTAGCTAGCAGACAGCCTAAGCCAACCCAAGGGCAAGGCAGCACCAGTTGACAGGACGAGGTAAAGCAAGCCGTTAACGCATGGCCGAGCTTAACAAATAATATCAGGCTCTGAAGTACCTCTGCATCTGAAATATTTAAAACCCACTTCCTACCTCCATTCTGACCATGTTTACACCAGTCCATGACTAGTGTAAATAACAGCAACAGCTGCCCTAAACGTTCCATTGAATATCCCATATTTAACCTCTGCTGCATTTATCCATCTATGCCGTGTTTCTCCCTCATCAATGTTGCTCCTCTCCAGAGATGTGTTATTTGGGTGTCATTCAATTCTGAGACTAGAAGAGAACGGGCTCAAAAGTGTGATGCGCTGTCTCCATGTGATCCCCAGATAGATCGGGGCCCGTTTCCTGCTCTGCCTGCTTTGATTACAAACGACATCCGCATGTGTCTCCCCCCGATTTGTGCTCTCCCCAACAGAAGAAGCCAATCAACAAGATAAATAGCTCGAGTGCCCGTGTGAGAGGGAGCGCCGCACCAACACCGCCGCCGCCTCTGCAGGGCCAGGCTGACAAACAGGAGACAGCAGCTCCGGCTGCAGCATCATTGGAGAAGAGGGAGAATCTCTGGGCTGAGGAGATGGAGGAGTATACGTTCTCCCTACAGTAAGTCTCACTACTCATTATGTAACTTCCAGTCGCAGCACGGAGGAAATGTGGGTGACGACAGATTTTTGCCTCGTAGAAGATTTCAACGCAGAATGTCTTGAGAATAACTACTATAGTAAAGATGGCACACACACGTGTAGTAGTGCTGTGTGAAGAAGAAAAATATGGCGTTTATATATTTTTATTAAAACATTTTAGGGGTGGATCAGCTTTAATATTGTGGCTTCTGTCAATGTAATTGTCTGCATCATTTCCAATCCCCCATATATCTATTTTTTATATCTTTGTTTATAAAAAGTGAGTGATGATATCTCCAACCCCATCGTGTTTATGTATCTCCCCTGGTGCTATGGGGTCAGATCTTTTAGAGGGGTGTACATGGCAACATTGGCTCAACACACAGACCTCTGTCACTGTGTGGTTAGTTGTTTTTCAATTCCCTTGCAATACAAACTGAATAAGGGGGTTGGGCAAATGTTTTCTCTTTATTGTTGCTTACAGCATTTGATTTTTAATGAGAAAACAGGGATGTGTCAAGCACAAACAGCCCAGGATACAACACATGGTATAAAACACCAAACACCATGTTTGATAAAAAACTATTTTCATAGAGTATTAAAATAATATAAAATGGGTATTGCTTATTTCAACGGGATAAAAAGTTTTGCAGGTATTTGTTTATATTTGAGCTGAACATAAATTAATACAAGGCGAATCTGCACCCATTACAATGAAAGGGAAAGCCTCACACTCTCAGGGGATTAAAAAGGGGTCTGTGTTTCCTCATTTGAGAGTAGTTTGTAATTTATAGCTTCCGGTGGCATATTAAACAAGATCAGAGACTACACTCTGGCATCTCCCGAACACACCAGGGGAATTAAAATCATTACCACGACAACAAAAATAAAGCCACAAACATGACGACACAATGCTAAGTGAAGGGAGAGAAAAACACATAATGAATCTAACTTGTATGGGCGGACTATACGAAGGGAAACATTTAAAGTGTGTTTTACTTTTACTTTAGGACACTTATTCAAGATGTGGAACATACTCAACATGTGGAACATATTACAATTTTGCCTACAGTGCCTTGCAAAAGTATTCATCCCCCTTGGCGTTTTTACTATTTTGTTGCATTACAACCTGTAATTTAAATAGATTTTTATTTGGATTTCATGTAATGGACATACACAAAATAGTCCAAATTGGTGAAGTGGAATAAAAAAAATTACTTGTTAAAAAAAATTCTAAAAAATAAATAACGGAAAAGTGGTGCGTGCATATTTATTTACCCCCTTTGCTATGAAGCCCCTAAATAAGATCTGGGTCAACAAATTACCTTCAGAAGTCACATAATTAGTTAAATAAAGTCCACCTGTGTGCAATCTAAGTGTCATATGATCTCAGTATATATAAACCTGTTCTGAAAGGCCCCAGAGTCTGCAACACCACTAAGCAAGGGGCACCACCAAGCAAGCGGCACCATGAAGACCAAGGAGCTCTCCAAACAGGTCAGGGACAGAGTTGTGGTGAAGTACAGATCAGGGTTGGGTCATAAAAAAATATCCAAAACTTTGAACATCCCACGGAGCACCATTAAATCCATTATTAAAAAACTTAAAGAATATGGCAGCACAACAAACCTGCCAAGAGAGGGCCGCCCACCAAAACTCACAGACCAGGCAAGGAGGGCATTAATCAGAGAGGCAACAAAGAGACCAAAGATAACCCTGAAGGAGCTGCAATGCTCCACAGTGGAGATTGGAGTATCTGTCCATAGGACCACTTTAAGCCGTACACTCCACAGAGCTGGGCTTTACGGAAGTGTGGCCAGAAAAAAGCCATTGCTTAAAGAAAAAAATAAGCAAACACATTTGGTGTTCCCCAAAAGGCATGTGGGAGACTCCCCAAACATATGGAAGAAGGCACCAAGGTCAGATGAGACTAAAATTGAGCTTTTTGGCCATCAAGGAAAATGCTATTTCTGGCGCAAACCCAACACCTCTCATCACCCCGAGAACACCATCCCCACAGTGAAGCATGGTGGTGGCAGCATCATGCTGTGGGGATGTTTTTCATCGGCAGGGACTGGGAAACTGGTCAGAATTGAAGGAATGATGGATGGCGCTAAATACAGGGACATTTTTGAGGGAAACCTGTTTCAGTCTTCCAGAGATTTGAGACTGGGACGGAGGTTCACCTTCCAGCAGGACAATGACCCTAAGCATACTGCTAAAGCAACACTTGAGTGGTTTAAGGGGAAACATTTAAATGTCTTGGAATGGCCTAGTCAAACCCAGACCTTAATCAAATTGAGAATCTGTGGTATGACTTAAAGATTGCTGTACACCAGCGGAACCCATCCAACTTGAAGGAGCTGGAGCAGTTTTGCCTTGAAGAATGGGCAAAAATCCCAGTGCTAGATGTGCCATGCTTATAGAGACATACCCCAAGAGACTTGCAGCTGTAATTGCTGCAAAAGGTGGCTCTATAAAGTATTGACTTTGGGGGGGTGAATAGTTATGCACGCTCAAGTTTTCTGTTTTTTTGTCTTATTATTTTGTTTCACCCCAAAAAATATTTTGCATCTTCAAAGTGGTTGGCATGTTGTGTAAATGAAATGATACAAACCCCCCAAAAAACAATTTTAATTCCAGGTTGTAAGGCAACAAAATAGGAAAAATTCCAAGGGGGGTGAATACTTTCGCTAGCCACTGTATATGCCCTATAATGCACTAATGCCCTAGAAAGCTACTCCCATATTTATTACGTTTTAAGAACAAACACAAACTTCAAGCAGAGCTCACTAGCTTTACATTACATCTGTTCATCACAGCAATCAGAGGCGCTGATCTTGTCTTTCCTAAATATCCCAAACAGTCTTGCAGTGCTATTTTGAGCTATACTGGGCATGTCTAACACCTGAGGACTGTATGGGGAACAAGCATAGGGGGATTCTTGTATTGTTTTATTCACTATTCCACTCTTCTTACTGTAATGCTGTCATCTGTGCTGCCTTGTGCTGGAGCTGTGTCTTCTATTCAGAATTTCTAGATTCATATTGGGGTGATTGAGGGATATTACTGCCATCTAGAGAACCATGAGAGACTGAGCCCATTGATGAGAGCCTTGTTTTTAGGGCAAATCAGAGATACACACCACACTCACACTGTATACTGTAAATAATGTTCAAAACATACACTATAGTATTATGTATTTTCAGGTTGCAACTAACCACAAGTTTCACATCCTCTTGAACATAACCTGTTTGGTTTATGAAGGGATCTTGATTAAGCTAAAACAATATTACCAGGAATATCATTAACATATCAAATTGCAAATCATATGCCAATATCGCCATTTCCTTTAAGATAATACACAATGCTGGATAATAATTCTACAAGAATGTCAGTTACCCACACAAGAACAAACATGCCGTGCATCATCACTAACAAGAGCTAGAGAATAAAGTATTCCTTAAGATGAACTACTCTGTTTCTAACAAGAGGTAGAAATGACTAACACCTTTTGGCAGATGATAAAATACATTGAATGTTGTGTACTGTTCATAATATAGCGGGCCTACATAAATAATGTTTTACATTTGAAGTTTAAGCTCGATGGGGCAGTATCTGGTTCACCCCTCTCTTTCTTGGAGTTTTGATTATATTCTCCTCTCAGTTTTATCCCCTTTGATTTTCATATCAAAAAGTAAGCTGTTAGTTGCCAACCTCAAATGCAACTCATCCCAAAACATACGTTGCTTCACGATAATAACCGTTAGCCATAAATTACAATTTCAAAGAAAAACACAATGCTTCTAAGTGCAAGTATTGACAATAACAGACAATTCCCGGCAAATGAAAAGGCAGGAATTCCCTGCTCAGTTGATATCTGTTTGAAGAAACATGAAAGACACTCGCCGACCCTTCCACCTTATTTGATGTCTGCGAGTGGAAACTTCTTAAGCACCTTTCTCAAAAGAATGTGAGTGAATAAAATCAAAATGTTTGATTAGTGTTGTAATTTGATACGGGCAATTTGCTACTGGATACCATTGCAACAACTTTTGCTAAGGTAAACATATTTGAACTGACTACTATAGCCTATTGTACTGACTACTAAACAATGTAACAATCCAACACAGCATTTTAAATTCAATGGTGGATCTGTATTTTTAGGAGGGCCTCAGACTTGGAAGACTTTTCTGACTCCATATAAAATAGGAAATGAACAGGAAAGTGTTTGCTGCAATTACCTTGTCTCTTTAACAACCTCTTATTACCAACTTCAGTGGGCCACGCAAACTCCTCCTGATTTAATTGTAGTGGGTTTTGGTGTAATCTGTTGTGGGAGGAGTTGCCTTTTTAATCGCTTAGGAAAGTTTTCATTGCATTTGTGAAACCCAACTTTAACTTTAAGATGATAACAGTACTTGAAGTTTAAACTGTGACCTCTACGCATGAGCACCTCTAATAATACTAAAGACCCAATCAGCATTGACACAAGGGGCCAGTACTCATGAGGGGCCAGTACTCATGAGGAGCCAGTACTCATGAGGAGCCAGTACTCATTAGTCAACTATATTGGTCTGGAGGACTACAGGTCATTACAGAAAACATAGTCGTCCAAAATCATATGTCCCTCAAATGTGTTGTGCTTTCCCCCCTCTGTTTGTGCATGTTTGTGCATTAATTAGACTGCAGAGTGTGTCTCAGCAATGGTATCCAACTAAATATTTCTTTATCTCGTTTTGGGGAAACCTGTTTTAATCAAACTCACTCTCACATAACAATTAGATCTAATTAGCCCAATTATCAAGACTCTAATTACACTGAAATGTACCCCCTAAATCTCATATCAATTATATCTGTGACTTTCCTGTTAGAGAAAGAGAAAGGGAAAAAGATAAGACAAAGTGTAGCGACACCCTTCTCCTCCAGAGGCCAAAGGATGATGCAAGTATCTCCACAGTAGATTCACTCAATGCTGAAACTGGTATTGGAAAAGCTCTACTGTCTGATAGCATTGTGTATGTCTCCTTATCGCTCATTTGGATTTTCTAAATTCATACAGTACATGAGTGACATTTTGCACTGTCACATACTGTAACAGAGGATTGCTTTATTTCTGTCGCAAATAATGAATTCCAACATTTGAAGAATTACTGTACGCACAGCTTTAGAAATTAGGTTGGTTCTGTTGAATTGATTTCTAGTATTTGAACTGTAGTAATCATTAATTGAAAGGCATCTCTCTCATGGGGAGTCAGAGGCCCTAATGCTTTCTAAGGTCTTTATGATCCATCAGAGCATAGTTGACCCAGTGCAGTCTCTCTCTTTGTTCTGGTACCCTATCTACCATTAGCATCCATTCATTCAGTCTTCCATCAATTTAACAGTTGCACTGTTGCAGCACAACACCAAATGCTGCATGCTGCAGTCCACAGGGCATACGGGGGAAATCGTAGAAACACAGTTTTTTTCCTCTGTGAGACTCGGAACCCTAACTGTTCTCATTGTGGCGTTCCGTGGAGTCACCAGGAAGTCGGGAACACAGTGACCTACTTTCCCCTCCAGCCTGGTGGGTTGGAGATCCACGCTTCCCTTCCACCCGTTCCCTGGCTGGGCTTGGCAAGGCGCCGCTTAGGTCCCTGCCTCTCCGGCTGTGTGTGTGTGACGACGAGAGGGGCTGGCCAAATACTGCCGGGTCACGAATCGAAGACGCTCACCCGTTGGCGGGGTGGGGGGCAGCCCCTCTCTCCCTCTGTCGACAACGCCGCTCTGCTTTTGGAAAGAAAAAAAAATTATATGCCTGTCTGTTTGGAAATGGCTATGAAAACACATTGTGCTTTGTTATGGGTTGGTTATCTAGATATTGCACTGAAGTGAATCACTGATTTGACAGTGCATTGACAAAAAAGACTGATGCACACTGATGTAAACAACAACCAGAGAGGAATGACTGGAACCTGAGAGAGGGGGAGAGAGAGAACCACCTGAAACAACAACAACCTTCCTCAACGACCCCACATACTGTGCTACTCCAATCCAGAACCCGGCAGGGGTCAATCAAATCTGATGTAATGCTCGGTGGAGTTGTGACGAACGGTCACCCACCAAAGGTTCCCAGGGCCCTTTCCTGCAGCCCCTGCCGTGGCCTGGGAGGACATGTTGCCTTCACCCCTCTGGGTTGCGCTAGATGTTGCTCCCGCTTTCACAGAAATCAGCGCTGTCAGCTCTCTAACAGGCAGGTCCCTGCCCTGACACCATTTGCCCGTCTCCGGCAAAGGGGGCATACGATCAGAGAAAGGCCCTCCTAGGCCTTGCAAGTCTGGTATCGTCTGGTCTGGGTCAGTGAGCTGTGTTTCCCACATCCCCTTTATGGGGCCTCAGAGAGAGAAAGAGAGAGACTGAGAAAGAGAAACTGAGAAAAAGAGAGTGGAGATGTTCACAGAGGGCAGGGGCAGAGGTGAGGCTGCTCTGACACTCTTCTCCGGTTCATTTGTCTTCACATGTTATCTGGATGACATGAACACTGAAAAAGATTGCCAAATCAATAAACATCTTGAAAAAGTTTGACTCATTCGAGTAGTTTCCCCAAAATTGTTTTTAAAACAAATAAATTATACTTGGATGGAAGTGACTTTTACAAGAGCGAGACATACTGACTAATGTACTGTAGTACAAACATACAGAACACACTCTCCTTGGACAAATAAACACGGGATCCTGATTTTCTATTAGAACAACATCGCTGACGAGTAGCTCTTCTAATAAGCTGACAGGCTGTAACCATTGATTTTATCAGCCGTCTGACAGACATATTTGTATATCTAAATATGACTTGGCCGACCATTTTGGCCATTGTCAATTTCTGCCAAAGCACACTCTGAGCAATTGCTCTCCGATTGACCTGTTGTTACCCTTCCCTGTTCTCTAGGTAGTCATTGGATTAAATTATTTGCATTGGCAATGGCATGTGTAGCAATCGCTATGTTTGTAGGGTAGACTCTATTCCAGCGTCCTTTCCTCACACCAGTCTTTTACGTGAGTGCATGAGCTTTGCAGGTATGGGCTAGGTCGCTATTGTCACTCTCACCCTTCGTTGGCTGGCCTGTTCCCAGTGGAAATCCTGTGCCTGACACACACTCTGGAGGCTTCTGTGGGCCTGGAGCCCCATGGCTCTGGGATTACAGTCTGCCACTGGGCCCTGATGGAAGGATGCAGTCTTAGTTGGCCAATCCTCACCACCACCTCCATCCCCTACCTACACACCCTCCATCCTCTACCTATACCACAACCTTCCCCTACCTACATCCCCTACCTACACTCCCCCTAACCCTGAACGTCAACCATCACCACCTTCCCCTACCTACACCCCCTAACCCTGAATGTGTGGTGAGATAAGAGAGAGAAAAAGTGAGAGAACGAGAGGAGAGCGTGATGAAGATTTGACACGCCAACACGCCTGCTGGGAGCGTGTGCAGTGGCATGTGGGGTAGCATGGTGTGCAACCTGCCTGGCACAGAGAAGAGCCTCACACATGCATGCTGGGAATGAAGCAGATCTTGTTGCGCCTCTCTCTATCTCCCTCTCCCTCTCCCTCTCCCTCTCTCTCTCTCTCCCTCTCTCTGGTGACAATGTCCTGCAGTTATGAAGACAAGGTCACGAGGAGAATGAAACTACCATGTTAAATACTGATGCAACTCTCAGGAGGCTTCCTGGGGCCTCCCAGTGTGCATCACCCAAATAGATCTCTCCAGAGCAGTTGTGATTAGTTGTTTCCCCTGCCTTAATCAGAGGGGTTATTCAACTGCAGCGATATCACACCACGAAGCATTGGATTGTTTTTTTAAAGGTCAGAATTATACTTGGGTGATGGAAAGCAACCTGCTTTGGGATGCTAAGTGCTGTGTTTATAGAGGGAGAGAGTAAGGGTAGCCCGTTTGGTTCGTTGATCCCAGGTGCATGCGAATCCTAATGTTTCCACCCCTGTTTATGGTTCGCTATGGGACCTACCATTTCCATGTTTTAATCCTAAATCTATAAAAAGGCCACATGTTGCATTTTGGGTTGAAAAACAGTGAAGAATGGCTACCTCATATACACAAGCAGGCCTGTTCTCATGAACGAGGCCAAAACACGTTTCGGGGGGTATTTGGCTTGGGTAGAACCTTCCTCTGACTACCCTTTCTCTCTGCCAGTTCTGTAGCAATATTATAGCGCTAGCGTTTCATTGGTTCTCCTACACTTGCCTCGCATGTAAGTGCCTCCTCCTCGCATTAAAAAAGGCAGAGGCAGCTATTAGTCAAACAAGGCCTCCTAATTAAGTGGAACATATTTTTTCACTACTTTTGATTAGGTTAGAGAGCCCAGGCTCCCAGTCCCTCTCAGCTGCAAATAATTCTGATAATTTGGCAGTAAGGGGCATTATACTATTCTAATTATATGATGTACTCCAATTCTACAGCTGAGTCATGATGCCATAATTCTCTTTACTATACCCCAAATACCTACTGCTTTCTCATTTTCTCAATGAAACTCATTTATGTGTATCTTGCTTTGCCAGCGTCCTGTAAATGGGGCAGCATATAAAACCGAAGATGTTAAAGTAATTGTAGGGGTTGGGAGAAAAAGAAAACGATGCTAAGTTAAACCTAGAGAAAATGTTGAGTACTTTTTAAAAAACAAATAAAACTTCTCATAAGATGATATCAAGATGACTCAATTAACCAAAAGCCTTGGTTATGGCCTCGCGGCCATGCTGTTGTGGGCTTTTTTACTTCACCTTTTTTTGGGTGGCTTTTAGAAAAATACCACCATTGCTGGACCATATGATTATCATTTAATATATCTTATGGGAGAGAGTGTATTTGGGATTTTCACTTGGTTTTTGATTAAGAGGTTTCATAGCTTCCTGCTTGACTTTAACCCACCTGCTCCAGCTTTTTAAATGCCAAGATCATTCAATCTATGACAGATACTTCTACCCCAGAAGTAGAAACACCTATATATTTATAGTGATAACTCTTTTCGCTGTTACAAAGGCTCTTTAAAAATGTGTACACAGTGATGTAATGTTGTCCCATGGCTTGCAGAGTTACCTCCCCCCTATCGACCCAGGGGACACGGCACACCGTGACAGTGATGCCAGCCTGACTACAATATTGTCCCTAGTTAATTGTCAGCAGGATTAGAAAGGTCAGGCTGTTGGAATCACATAGTGCTTTGATTGAAGCATTCATTCCCAGCTCGTGTTTTACCAGGAAGTGTTTTTTTTTTAAGCTACAAAGGGTCAGATTAACTAGGTGACTTTCTCTCTCTCCTACAGATGTAGGATCTTAATTTGACTTATATTGTCACAGTAAAATAATCCTGCAGCAACAGGATTTGAACATTTAGTCCATAATGTTGCTTGATAGGTGGTTAGACTATTAGCTGGTCAAAAGTAGGCTACATGAAAGTGCAATACTGTTAATATAACTGTGTGTTAGTGTGGGTTTTCAGTGAATTTATGTAAATCACAAAGCTCATCTGCATTTCCTACGGTGCAGGAAATTTCTAGGCAACAAAAGTGTGATCAAATTAAGGTCCTACATCTGTAGGCCAGGTTTAGTCTGCTGTCAATTATAGATAAGAATCTTAGTTTACTGTCACAGTAGAAAATAAATAATACTCTACTGCGCGCGCATGTGTGTGTGTGAGAGAGAGAGAGTGAGTGTGCAATGAGCCGCAGTGGTGTTGAGGAGCATATGCACCCTTCACTGTGTGACTACCCTTAATTTAAGAAAAAAGCCCATCAGCTGTTGAGGAGGAGACAGCCATTTCTTGTCTCTCTCTCACTTCAAAGAACCAGGTACTGTAACTCAGTGTAGGCCTGTGAAATCCTCCTTGAAGTTCAGGCACGCTTTGGATGTGTTGTGTAAAACACGTCGCTATAAAGAAGACATACACTGTGATATTGCTAATCCCGCGATTTACCATCAATCACCAAAAACGCACAGTTCTCTTTCCACTGCTCAGCGGCTTGACGCTCGCTTTAAGTGAGACTGCTTGAGTAAAAAACATAGAGAGAGACGGAAGGAGAGGGAGCATGCTTTCTTTGTTTGAAAACTGGGAGTTAGAAAGATACTTTGTAGGGGAACTTGGAGAACTTTGAAGATATTTTCCTGTGAAGTGAGTGTAGCTGCTGCACCAGTGGAGCATAAAAGCTCTGGTGTTAATTTATGCATGTATTCTCTAATACACTGCAGAGGAGCAGCAGGCCCCTGTGTAATGTGTGTGGTTGGGCCCTTAAGTGGAAGTGACATAGTACTTTGGTTCCAGGATTGTATTATTACATTCTTAGCTGGTTTTTGCTCAGATAACTTTGAAAACCCTTGTTGTCCTCGGTTGTAAGCTATAGAAGCTGATTGGAAATCGGTCTGTATATGGTTTGCCATTATGTCAGACAAACCTTCAGAAACGCAAAGGAAAAACTGTTCCCTTGTCCTGCCTTGCTTACAGAACATAGAATGTAAACAAGGATGATATGTCATTTTTTTTGTCAGTCCTATCTCCCTACTTTGCTGAAAATCGACAGTATTTATGATTTATGTCACCGATATGTATTCAGTGTGTGAAGAAACAATAACATTATGGGGCGTTTGGCGAACTGTGTAGCTACCATTTTATTTTTTATTTTTTCTGCAGACAAGTATTCATTCCCCGACGACAGGGCTTAACAAAAAAGTTGTTTTGGTGCATTTACAAAACAATGCCCATGGCCCATAAAAAAAAATAAAAAAAAAAGTGACAGAAAATAACTTAATCCTCCAAATAAAGGATAAGTCCGGTCTTTAAGTGGCCCCAGAGTTAGAGCCTTAACTGACGGTGGGGGGGGTATTTCTCAGGGTTACCTTCTTTCGTGCTTCCACCCCTGCAGCCATCTCCGCATAAATCAGCTTTAAACTCCACGCCACACTATCTCCCTGCAGTACTGCCATCATTACCCATGCCAACTTAAAGGCTTAATACGTGTCCCTACTCGTTGCTTACTTTATACTATTTTTCTATTTTTAAAGAGCATGGCTTTCATGTCCATGGTATATCATATATAGAGAGAGTGATGCTCTCTTGTAACACTTGACTGGAGAGGGGTGTGTTGCAACATTATCCAGATTTTAGTTGAAGCAAAATGATTTTATTCATGGTGAGTTGACAACCCTTACGGTGTGGGCTATAAAGAGTTGGCAACCTTCTGACCAGGTTTACGGTTGTGTACGATTATTGGTGTATACAATGCTAATCTTCTTTGGAAACTGAGAAATAAACTACAATGAACTCCAACATGTAAAGTGTTGGTCCCATGTTTCATGAGCTGAAATAAAAGATCCCAGAAGTTTTCCATACGCACAAAAAGCATATTTATCTCAAATTTTGTGCACACATTTGTTTACATCCCTGTTAGTGAGCATTTCTCCTTTGCCAAGATAATCCATCCACCTGACAGGTGTGGCATATCAATAAGCTGATTAAACAGCATGATCATTACACAGGTGCACCTTGTGCTTGGGACAATAAAAGGTCACTCTAAAATGTGCAGATTTGTCACACAACACAATGCCACAGATGTCTCAAGTGTTGAGGGAGCGTGCAATTGGCTGCAGGAATGTCCACCAGAGCTGTTGCCAGAGAATTGAATGTTAATTTCTCCTACCATAAGCCCCCTCCAATGCGTTTTAGAGAATTTTGTAGTACGTCCAACTGGCCTCACAACCACAAACCACGTGTAACCACGCCAGCCAAGGACCTCCACATCTGGCTTCTTCACCTGCGGAATCGTCTGAGACCAGCCACCTGGACAGCGGATGAAACTGAGGAGTATTTCTGTCTGTAATAAAGCCCTTTTGTGGGGAAAAACTCATTCTGATTGGCTGGGCCAGGCCCACCCATGGCTCCACCCCTGCCCAGTCATGTGAAATCCATAGATTAGGGTCTAATGAATTTATTTCAATTAACTGATTTCCTTATATGAACTGTAACTCAGTAAAATCGTTGAAATAGTTGCATGTTGCGTTTTATATTTTTGTTCAGTATATATGGAATAGCTTTTTCACATATGAAATAGTATATACATTATGTTCACAATATGTCTCTTTGAATGTATGACACTGTATAGCATTGCAATAAGGCGTGACATTGGAGTGAAAATCCTTCTTCTCATCACACACAAGCCCACACCACCCCCTCTCCCTGCTATTTAAATATTGTACTTTTGGTAATCGGAGGTGCCACAATGAAATCAATTCAGTGGGTGATAACAGATTTCACATCACGTTACCCATTTGGCTTTGAGGAGCCCCCTTGTGTGGAGACAGCTAAAAATATTCCTATTCATGCATCATCAATATCTTCATTACAAGAAAGATGGGAGTCAGGTTGTATTTGCAGTTCCTCCGTAATGCCTCTTGACAGGGTATCATCTTGCCTATGTCTGTGACACATTGTTTTTTTGTCTACTGTGTAATTTTACTTTTGCCGACATGCGGAAAGCCTTTCTGTACCACGCAATGAAGCCAGAGTCGTGATAAGGCCTAGAATGATACAATTGTCCTTTTTCCAATGGCAAAACAGCAAGTAGAGACACTACATGCACTTTGTTAAGAACTCACAGCATGTAGGTTATATGAATGCTGTGCTTCTTCATGTCTATCCACATTGGATACTATTCTACTTGATCCCTTATGAATCCATATATCAATCCACTGTACAGAATGTATTTCTCCTATCCATTCCCATTCACAACATACAGGGGAAAAAAACAATAAAATGTGCAATAGATTTCTTCCCAGTAATTTACTTGTACGCTGCGTGGTTTATCCTCACTGTACCAGTTTGTTTCAGAGTGCTGCATGAATATAACTATTGACTGGGCATTTTCTGACTGAAAGCGATCTCTCCCACGTTGAAAGAAAACTTGAAGCGATCTCTCGTGTTTATCTGTGAGGAAACCTGAGAACTTAACACAAATAATTTAACACTTCACAGAGTGCCTTCCTCCGGTGTTTGGTTGATGATCACTTTTAGTTTATTGTGCCTTGATTTAGGAAATTACCGGCCACATCCTGTGACTTAATATTGGGCGAATTACGCTCCACTGGACTCAAATCTAACAGTACAGTCAGGATGAGGGGATGGAGAGAGAGAGAAACAATTGATTATTTTCGCTTTTCCTCTTTAGGCATTATATGCAAACCATTTCCCTGGGTACACACTACAAAGTGAATACCAAGCATCTTTGGGAACAGAAAGATGGCTAGACGTATGGATGTCCACGGGCCGTTGCCTGGAGAAATATTAGGATGCACCTTCGCCTTGTTTGACTCCTCACACTGACAAAGGGACATGTTGTGTCTTTAGCCGTGTGTGTGTACACGTGTGTGTGTGTGTACACGTGTGTGTGTGTGTGTGTGTGTGTGTGTGTGTGTGTGTGTGTGTGTGTGTGTGTGTGTACATGTGTGTGTGCTAGGTTTGGAGAAGGTGGGGGAGACTAGAGCCCTGTTGAGAGAGGTTCTTATGTTCTCAGTCTTGTCCTAATGTGGCGTTCCAGTTTTCCATGCCAGGTCATTACTGGCCCAGCAGCACCCACTCTCTCCTCCTCTCCATCCAAACTCTCCATCTGTGCCCTCTATATGAAAGAGAATGACTGAGCAGGAGTAGGGCTGCACTGGGGAGCAAGAGAGAGAGGTGCAGTGTGGAGAGAAGCTGAGCAGGGGTAGGAGGGGCTGCTGAGAGAGGCGAGAGAGAGGCCTGTGTGTGTGTGTTGTTTCCAGGCCCTGCACTCTCCTGCTGTCGTCTTTCTATATCTCTCTGTGTGTCTCCCTCTCTCCCGGTATATCCGAGTATACACTGTATAATGTATGTGTGATGTTTTTTCCAGGCCTGTGCTTTCCTACAGAGGCCCAGGCGGCAGCGGTACCGGCAGTGGTAGGGATGGTGGGGCTGCTGAGCGTACACATTTGGCTCTTCGCATGATCCCGTCAGAACTGGGCCTGTCACCACGGCGCTGGGGCTGGGGCTGGCACTCCTCCTCGGCAGCAGCACAGCTCTGCCTCATTATGCCGCTCCTGGCTTTGATCTGGTTTGCGAGGCTCTACCTGCATTACTGCAGCCAGTGGCTCTTCCTCCAGGCCATCGCAGTTCCTGTCAACAAGTGAGTGTGCTTCCTTTGATATCCTCCTCTCTCCGAGGAGGAGGAGTGCTTGTGTGTGTGTGGAGAGAGTGCAGGGGAGAGGAGAGTAGAGGCGAGGTCTAGCACAGTGCAGCAGAGTTGTGTGTCTGGGGGGGGGGCGGAGACACATACACATACACACACACACACACATACATGTACAGTGGGGAAAAAAAGTATTTAGTCAGCCACCAATTGTGCAAGTTCTCCCACTTAAAAAGATGAGAGAGGCCTGTAATTTTCATCATAGGTACACGTCAACTATGACAGACAAATTGAGGAAAAAAAATCCAGAAAATCACATTGTAGGATTTTTAATGAATTTATTTGCAAATTATGGTGGAAAATAAGTATTTGGTCACCTACAAACAAGCAAGATTTCTGGCTCTCACAGACCTGTAACTTCTTCTTTAAGAGGCTCCTCTGTCCTCCACTCGTTACCTGTATTAATGGCACCTGTTTGAACTTGTTATCAGTATAAAAGACACCTGTCCACAACCTCAAAGGACACCAGAAACAAAATTGTAGACCTGTACCAGGCTGGGAAGACTGAATGTGCAATAGGTAAGCAGCTTGGTTTGAAGAAATCTACTGTGGGAGCAATTATTAGGAAATGGAAGACATACAAGACCACTGATAATCTCCCTCGATCTGGGGCTCCACGCAAGATCTCACCCCGTGGGGTCAAAATGATCACAAGAACGGTGAGCAAAATCCCAGAACCACACGGGGGGGACCTAGTGAATGACCTGCAGAGAGCTGGGACCAAAGTAACAAAGCCTACCATCAGTAACACACTACGCCGCCAGGGACTCAAATCCTGCAGTGCCAGACGTGTCCCCCTGCTTAAGCCAGTACATGTCCAGGCCTGTCTGAAGTTTGCTAGAGTGCATTTGGATGATCCAGAAGAGGATTGGGGAGAATGTCATATGGTCAGATGAAACCAAAATAGAACTTTTTGGTAAAAACTCAACTCGTCGTGTTTGGAGGACAAAGAATGCTGAGTTGCATCCAAAGAACACCATACCTACTGTGAAGCATGGGGGTGGAAACATCATGCTTTGGGGCTGTTTTTCTGCAAAGGGACCAGGACGACTGATCCGTGTAAAGGAAAGAATGAATGGGGCCATGTATCGTGAGATTTTGAGTGAAAACCTCCTTCCATCAGCAAGGGAATTGAAGATGAAACGTGGCTGGGTCTTTCAGCATGACAATGATCCCAAACACACCGCCCGGGCAACGAAGGAGTGGCTTCGTAAGAAGCATTTCAAGGTCCTGGAGTGGCCTAGCCAGTCTCCAGATCTCAACCCCATAGAAAATCTTTGGAGGGAGTTGAAAGTCCGTGTTGCCCAGCGACAGCCCCAAAACATCACTGCTCTAGAGGAGATCTGCATGGAGGAATGGGCCAAAATACCAGCAACAGTGTGTGAAAACCTTGTGAAGACTTACAGAAAACGTTTGACCTGTGTCATTGCCAACAAAGGGTATATAACAAAGTATTGAGAAACTTTTGTTATTGACCAAATACTTATTTTCCACCATAATTTGCAAATAAATTCATTACAAATCCTACAATGTGATTTTCTGGATTTTTTTTCCTCATTTTTTCTGTCATAGTTGACGTGTACCTATGATGAAAATTACAGGCCTCTCTCATCTTTTTAAGTGGGAGAACTTGCACAATTGGTGGCTGACTAAATACTTTTTCCCCCCACTGTACATAAGTACATACACACACCCTCCCACTAGATACTGTATAAAAATCTGCCCATTAACAGTTTAACAAGACTTGCCTAAGCATTAATTAAACCATGTGGGAGAATTCATTGATTTCAACATGCATTCTTGCGTGTGCATTATTTGGAAAGAATGTATTGTTTATTATTTTGTAGACAGTATTTCATAATAAACAAAGTAGGATGCCATTGAAAGGCTGTTGAATCTCAATAGCATATGGTGTTAATTTAATCTATCACATTAAAAGCAAGACTGTGAATATGCTTACAAGCCCGCTTTTACATGAGCATTAAATCATAGAAAAGCCATCTGACATCTGACAGAATATGGGGAAAATGTGCATGAGTAAAAAAGGAGGGGAGGGAGGAGGGATGGAGGAAAGAACGTGGAAATCGAAGGGGTCACCAGCCACCAACGGATGACAAGTTCCACATGTCTGGCTGCTTCCTCCTCTGAGCATTTCTCCCTGTAATGGGCAGTCCCCAGCTAGCTCTCTGTCTCCATCTCTGACAGTCTGGGGATGGCCAGTGTGCTGACAGCCTCCCCCCAGCCCCACCCCCTGTGTCTAGCCCCCTGTCTCACCCGATGCCCTCCCCCAATAGTGCCTCTGGGACATCAGCGGGCAGCAAAGCGGGCCGTTCATGAGCGAGACACTCTCACCCAGGCCCCACGCAGATCTCCCATCACCCCCAGCACTCTCATGCACACACACACACACACACTATACACACACATACATCATCACCAGTCAGGTGGCCAAGAGCCACTTTGCCAGCATATCACACCACCACCTCACAGGCCCAGTCATTAAAGAGCATCACATGCACAATAGACATTACACCACTCTGTGGCCCGCTCAGACTACTAAATAATTTATCATTACTTCCCATTTTATATGGAAAGTCTTTGTCAACAATCAACAATATATCTTTCTGTAAAAATGACATTTGTAACACCTGGTACAAACCACAGGTACGGTATATTAAAATACAGGGATAGGGATATAAAGGCTGTTTATGGAATTGTAAAGTTGTCATGGAATTGGACTTAAGATGGAAACCTCTAGACATGTCTGGACACAATTGTTGATAAACCAAAATACGTGAGCGTAGCATATAGACGAGTAGATGAATTGTTGAGAAGATAGAAAGCGGTAGTAGGTTTAGCATAGTGTTGTGTTGAATCAGAAGGAGTACAAATGGACCGTCAATGGGAGTAATGGCGAGTGGCTGAGAGTGGGTTGCTTCTCTTAGCGAATCACATGGGAATTAATGGACAAAAACAGGCACCGCTATACTCACACAAGCACTATTCGCAGATGGTAGATTAAGAAACTCATGAGCCTTGACGTGAATTGTTGAGTGTAGGTACAGTACGTCTTATCTTACCTTTGTTGTCGAAATCTACAGTTTCACAACTCTTGAGTTGCATTCTCAGTTTTACAGAATTTACTATGAATTGATTGGTACTGTAGATCCATTGTCGCAATACACTTTATTCATCATGTAATCTCCTCTACAAACGGAAATTATGTTCTTTACACAATATATATTTCTACATCAATGTTTTGCTATTTCAGTATGCTATCACATTTGTATGTGTCCTGTCTTAGTGAGCCCATAAGCCCTGATGTAGGCTAACATTTCTCTTGTTTTCCTCTACCCCCTCCCCCTCCAGATTCCAGTTCCATGCTCACACCGTGGAGCTGGTCTACCAGAATTCCTTGCTTCATACCCGCGAGGAGTTGGCTATGGTCGTGGTGGGACCTCTGACCTTGAACGCTGTAACGTTGCTGCTGCTCCTGATCAGATGGGGCTGTCAGCTAGCGTTTGGCTCACTCCCCTCCTTCACGTCAAACTTTATCATGGCTCTGGGAGTGTGGACAGTGCTGGACCCGCTGGCGGTCTTTGTAGTGGATGCCATCCTGGGGGTAAGTCACTTAAAATAACTTGGACACTTGTGTTCACTTTAAATGGGAAGTTCACTTTATCTTAGCAAAGTGACTTTAGAAGTTAGAAAAAAAGCACACAGAAGGTTAGATCCATGTCTTTTTGCATCAGGGATCCCGTTTTGTCTGTCCAAAAGAACGCCACAGTCAAATGACTTTCAGTTGTTTATGCGGAATGTGAAACCATGACATAGAGGTGGATAAGAGGCTATTTGAAAGCCACACAATGTATATGTGTATTATTATTTGGCCTGGGTATTTGCTCCATCTATAATTTAAATAACCACCATGTACGTAAATGAACATAAATGATAATCCAAGGTGAATGTCCAATATGTGTCTAATATACACGTGTACTGTCCAATCATATCCTATAGTTAATCATATGGTTATTAGTGAAGAGATGATAGCACAGTATAATATTCCTCACATAATGGAATACCACAGAGGGCCTTGACAAATGCATGTCCAACCAAACACTTTCCCCGGTTTTCTCTTTGCTTGTAGATTACACTGTAGATGTACTCTACTGTCCTTTGCTTCAATGTATTTAATCCAGTGTATAAACAGTGCATTCGGAAAGTATTCAGACCCCTTGACTTTTTCCACATTTTGTTACGTTACAACCTTATTCTGAAATTGATTAAATAAAAAAATGAATCCTCATCAATCTACACACAATACCCCTTAATGACGAAGCAAAAACAGGTGTTTAGATTTTTTGGGAAATTTATTAAAAATAAAACATAAGTATTCAGACCCTTTGCTATGAGACTCGAAATTGAGCTCAGGGGCATCCTGTTTCCATTGATCATCCTTGATGTTTCTACAACTTGATTGGAGTCCACCTGTGGTAAATTCAATTGATTGGACATGATTTGGAAAGGCACACACCTGTCTATGTAAGGTCCCACAGTTGACAGAGAAAACCAAGCCGTGAGGTCGAAGGAATTGTCCGTAGAGCTCTGAGACAGGATTGTGTCGAGGCACAGATCTGGGGAAGGGTACCAAAAACTTTCTGCAGCATTGAAGGTCCCCAAGAACACAGTGGCCTCCATCATTCTTAAATGGAAGTAGTTTGGAACCACCAAGACTCTTCCTAGACCTGGCCGCCCGGCCAAACTGAGCAATCGGGAGAGAAGGGCCTTTGTCAGGGAGGTGACCAAGAACCCGATGGTCACTTTGACAGAGCTCCAGAGTTCCTCTGTGGAGATGGGAGAACCTTCCAAAAGGACAACCATCTCTGCAGCACTCCACCAATCAGGCCATTATGGTAGAGTGGCCAGATGGAAGCCACTCCTCAGTAAAAGGCACATGGACAGCCCGCTTGGAGTTTGCCAAAAGGCACCTAAAGGACTCTCAGACCATGAGAAACAAGATTCTCTGGTCTGATGAAACTAAGATTTAACTCTTTGGCCGAAATGCCAAGCGTCATGTCTGGAGGAAACCTGGCACCATCCCTACGGTGAAGCATGGTGGTGGCAGCATCATGCTGTGGGGATGTTTTTCAGCGGCAGGAACTGGGAGACTAGTCAGGATCGAGGGAAAGATTAACAGAGCAAAGTACAGGGAGATCCTTGATGAAAGCCTGCTCCAGAGCGCTCAGGACCTCAGACTGGGGCGAAGGTTCACCTTCCAACAGGACAACGACCCTAATCACATAGCCAAGACAACGTAGGAGTGGCTTCGGGACAAGTCTCTGAATGTCCTTGAGTGGCCCAGCCAGAGCCCGGACTTGAACCCGATTTGAACATCTCTGGAGAGACCTGAAAATAGCTGTGCAGCGACACTCCCCATCCAACCTGACAGAGCTTGAAAGGATCTGCAGAGAAGAATGAGAGAAACTCCCCAAATACAGGTATGCCAAGCTTGTAGCGTCATACCCAAGAAGACTTGAGGCTGTAATCGCAGCGAAAGATGCTTCAACAAAGTACTGAGTAAAGGGTCTGAATACTTATGTAAATGTGATATTTCCGGGGGGTTTTATTTTTTAAATGTGCAAACATTTCTAAAAACCTGTTTTTGCTTTGTCATTGTGGGGTATTGTGTGTAGATTGAAACAATTTAAGCAATTTTAGAATAAGGCTGTAACGTAACAAAATGTGGAAAAGGTCAAGGGGTCTGAATTGTGGGCTCCATGTGTGTCCAGCGTCTGTCCTACAGTGCAGAGTCTCCCGTGGCGGATGCCGCCAAGCTCTACTGGCACTTCTACTGGACGGACCAATCAGGGGCAGCTGGAGTAGTCATCACCCTCTTCCTCTACACCATCCTCTTCCTCCTCTCCGCCACCATCCTCTACCTCTACTTCCTCAGGTCAGCACAAACATGCAGAGGCATTATGCCCAACGAAACTAATTTAATGCATTTGTATATACACTATCAATCAAAGTTTGGGGTCACTTAGAAATGTCCTTGTTTTCGAAAGAAAAGCAAATTTTTGGTACATTAAAATAACATCAAATTGATCAGAAATACAGTGTAGACATTATTAATATTGTAAATGGCTATTGTAGCTGGAAACGGCTGATTTTTAATGGAATATCTACATAGGCATACAGAGGCTCATTATCAGCAACCATCAGTCCTGTGTTCCAATGGCACGTTGTGCTTGCTAATCCAAGTTTATCATTTTAAAAGGCTAATTGATCATTAGAAAACCCTTTTGCAATTATGTTAGCACAGCTGAAAACTGTTGTGCTGATTAAAGAAGCAATAAAACTGGCCTTCTTGAGACTAGTTGAGTATCTGGAGCATCAGCAATTGTGGGTTCGATTACAGGCTCAAAATGGCCAGAAACAAATAACTTTCTTCTGAAACTCAAAGAAAAAGCAAAGAAAAAGCCATATCTCAGACTGGCCAATAAAAAGAAAAGATTAAGATGGGCAGTCTGAGATATGGCTTTTTCTTTGCAACTCTGCCTAGAAGGTCAGCATCCCAGAGTCGCCTCTTCACTGTTGACGTTGAGACTGGTGTTTTGCGGGTACTATTTAATGAAGCTGCCAGTTGAGGACCTGTGAGGCATCTGTTTCTCAAACTAGACACTCTAATGTATTTGTCCTCTTGCTCAGTTGTGCACCGGAGCCTCCCACTCCTCTTTCTATTCTGGTTAGAGACAGTTTGCGCTGTTCTGTAAAGGGAGTAGTACACAGCGTTGTACACAGCGTTGATCTTCAGTTTCTTGGCATTTTCTCGCATGGAATACCCTTCATTTCTCAGAACAAGAATAGACTGACGAGTTTCGAAGAAAGTTCTTTGTTTCTGGCCATATTGAGCCTGTAATCGAACCCACAATTGCTGATGCTCCAGATACTCAACTAGTCTCAAGAAGGCCAGTTTTATTGCTTCTTTAATCAGCACAACAGTTTTCAGCTGTGCGAACATAATTGCAAAAGGGTTTTCTAATGATCAATTAGCCTTTTTAAATGATAAACTTGGATTAGCAAACATAACGTGCCATTGGAACACTTGACTGATGGTTGCTGATAATGGGCCTCTGTACGCCTATGTAGATATTCCATAAAAAATCTGCAGTTTCCAGCTACAATAGCCATTTACAATATTAACAATGTCTACACTGTATTTCTGATCAATTTGATGTTATTTTAATGGACAAAAAAATTGCTTTTCTTTCGAAAACAAGGACATTTCTAAGTGACCCCAAACCTTTGAACGGTAGTGTATTTATAAAAAAATATATATATATATTTATGGGGGATTGGAAATGATGCAGACAATTAAATTGATAGAAGCCACAATCTGCAATATTAAAGCGGCTCTACCCCCTAAAAAAGTAAAAATGAAAGTCACCCAGTAAAATACGACTTGAGTAAAAGTATCTGGTTTTGGCAATGAGGCCCTTTATCTACTTCCCTTTTATGTTTTTCTTTCAAAAACAAGGATTTTGCTAATTGACCCCAAACTTTTGAACGGTAGTGTACAAGATAAAGTTTATTTTACTCCGAATTAATTCTAAGATTGAATTTGGCCATCGGTGCTGATGAGGCTAGACATAAGAAATGAAACAGTACTGAATGCAGTACAATGCTATGAGCTTAATGTGTTTTCATACACATTACTAGGGTTTTCATGGTGTATGTACTTTAGTACTGTAGTGCTCTAGCAATATTGGCATTTCCTACCATTGCTTCAGAACCCATGTCACAGTTGACATCTCAGTTCCTCGAAACAGCCCGTTTCTGAACCAGAAATTGATCTTGCTCCAGACCTGTCCTGTCACATTGGGCTTCTGTGTCGACTTTGAGTCTTCCGTCTCTGACCTTCCTAGTGGCTGAAAAGTGTCACAACACTGGGGAAGCACACAGGAAGAACGACTAGCGAATTAGGAATTATCATTGGGATATTTTTGGATGGTCCAGCCTATGGGGACACCCTGCCAATGAAGAGTAAAAACCCTCTGTAACACCCACAGTCTTGTCCACCAGTTCCTATACCCGCTCCCAAATAACCAACCCCCCAGACCCCCTCAATCGGTGTGTGTGTGTGTGTGTGTGTTTTCACTCAACTATGTCCGCAAAAAACAAGTGTTGATCTAATCTGTTGTGATTTTAGAGTCTCATGCAATTACTTATGCAGTTATGCGTAAAGCAAACTGCCACACACGGTTGTCGAATTGAACGCAGCTCCGCAATTGGTAAGAGAAGATCTAAAGCGTTACTAATTCGGAACTAGGTAGATTTGTTTTTACATAGCGTGAATATGTAACATCCTTGCATTATGCTATTAGTTGATATGCTGTATGGCTATGCATGGTTCATCATTGAGCTGTATCCATAGTGAAGGGGCCTGCCGCTACAGTAGATGGACAACGTTTGAGCTGCTCATCAGATGAAGTCTATCAGATTGAGATCACCCCTGCTGGAACGTTAGTGGAACGTTAGTGCCAGCCGTGTTTGTGTTGGGATGGGGCTCTTCAAACTGCTTTAGCACTTATCTCTCCCATGAGTCATTCTGTCCTGTGGAGAAAGCAATGCTCCAATCTGATTGACTCAGAACAACAGCCAATGAGAGTGGTTCCTTTCAATGGATGTTTTACTAAGGAAGTTGGGGTTCGATGGTGATTAGTGATTATTGCAAGCTCAAGATGTGTTTTATTCAACATGTATTTGTAGGCCTGTAGTACCCAATTGTCCTCCATTTTCCTCTCCTTCAGCTATTTTTCGTTCCCGAAAGGCAATGCTCTTTCACATAATGGAAAGATTTTCAGTGTTAGGCCTAATTTTGGGGGAGTGGTGAGGTAGGAAAAACGTTGGGTATGTGATAAAATACTGTACCACATCCCCATCAAAAGGTGTATGTTTTCGTACCCTGAAATTAGACCAAATTCCATTAACATCTTGAAATGTAAGAAATCATCCATTGAATTAATCAGTTTGGAATCGGTCCGAGAGGGAAAAAAAGGGTACCATTTCATTTTCCTTAAGCGGCCGCTTATCGGCTCAGCGCTAAATGGACAA
Source organism: Coregonus clupeaformis (assembly GCF_020615455.1). Classification (NCBI taxonomy): domain Eukaryota; kingdom Metazoa; phylum Chordata; class Actinopteri; order Salmoniformes; family Salmonidae; genus Coregonus; species Coregonus clupeaformis. The sequence goes on along the minus strand of NC_059198.1, from coordinate 39,546,204 downwards.
TATTAAAACAGCAGCCCGTATTAATGATTTCTGCCACTCAGTCGCCGGGTGGATTGTATTGAATATAGGGCACGAGGCTGAGGAGGGCTGATAATTTTATGGGTTACATGTTCTTATTGGCTGTCAGAGGGAGAGCTCTGACACAGCTCGTGACCTATTTCTAAAAAAAAGCCTGGGGCTAAATGTATAGATAGAATGAACTGTTATCCTTTTTTAATTACATTTTAGGCTGCCTTGATTCATTGGCTGCAATTTTTTTTATTTCAGTTATTTTTTATTCCTTTATCGAAAAACTTCACAAATAGAGGGGATGTGATGTGACATTGATAGTAGTGCTATTACATTAGAATGATTACAAGGTAAAGGAGAAGGAAAGGGTCTTCCATTTTGTATTGAGAGGGGCTGGTCTCCTTCTAGTACTTTGAATGAGTCTGGATCCAGCCCACTGACTGGCTGTCTGTCTGTGTGTCTGGGTTAGGGGCTCTGGGGCTGAGACAGACACACACACACACACGTTTGTTTCACTATCCATGTGAGGACCAAACAATTGATTCTTATTCAAAATCCTATTTTCCCTAAACCGTTACCCTTAACCTAACCCTAACATGAACCCCTAACTCCTAACCCAAATTTAAACCCTAAACCTAACCCCTAAGCCAAAAATATACTTTTTCCTGGTGGGGACCGGCGAAATGTCCCCACTCCTTGTTTTACTATCCTTGTGAAGACTTCTGGTCCCCAGAAGGATAGTAAAACCAAAAACACCCACACACAGAGACACACACACACACACACACACACACTGAATGCTCCTTAGACCTGGTTTGAAAGCTAAAATGGCTAGAAGTGAGATATATTGCATGTGTTCAATGTTATGACTATCTATGTGGTATACAGATATTATAGAACTTTTTTTTTTTTACATATACTGAACAAAAATATAAACGCAACATGTAAAGTGTTGGTCCCATGTTTCATGAACTGAAATAAAAGATCCCAGAAATTTTCCATACGCAGAAAAAGCTTATTTCTCTCAAATTTTGTGATCAAATTAGTTTACATCACTGACGGTGTGAGCATTTCTACTTTGCTAAGATAATCCATCCACCTGACAGGTGTGGCATATCAAGAAGCTGATGAAACAGCATGATCATTACACAGGTGCACCTTGTGCTGGGGACAATAAAAGGCCACTCTAAAATGTGCAGTTTTGTCACACAACACAATGCCACAGATGTCTAAAGTTTTGAGGGAGCGTGCAATTGGCATGCTGACTGCAGGAATGTCGACCGGAATTGTTGCCAAAGAATGTAATGTTAATTTCTCTACCATAAGCCGCCTCCAACGTCGTTTTAGAGAAATTGGCAGTACGTCCAACCGCCTCACAACCTCAGACCACGTGTAACCTCGTCAGCCCAGGACCTCCACATCCGGCTTCTTCACCTGCGGGATCGTCTGAGACCAGCCACCTGGACAGCTGATGAAACTGTGGGTTTGCACAACAGAATAATTTCTGCACAAACTTTTAGAAACCGTCTCAGAGAAGCTCATCTGCGTGCTCATCGTCCTCACAAGGGTCTTGACCTGACTGCAGTTCGGCGTTGTAACTGACTTCAGTGGGCAAATGCTCACCTTCGATGGCCACTAGCACGCTGGAGAAGTGTACTCTTCACGGATAAATCCCGGTTTCAACGGTACCGGGCAGATGGCAGACAGTGTGTATGGCATCGTGTGGGCGAGCGGTTTGCTGATGTCAACGTTGTGAACATAGTGCCCCATGGTGGCGGTGGGGTTATGGTATGTCAGGCATAAGCTATGGACAACAAACACAATTGCATTTTATCGATGGCAATTTGAATGCACAGAGATACAGTGACGAGATCCTGAGGCCCATTGTCATGCCATTCATCCGCCGCCATCACCTAATGGTTCAGCATGGTAATGCACGGCCCCATGTCGCAAGGACGTGTACACAATTCCTGGAAGCTGAAAATGGCCCAGTTCTTCCATGGCCTGCATACTCACCAGACATGTCACCCATTGAGCATGTTTGCATATCTGTATTCCCAGTCATGTGAAATCCATAGATTAGGACCTAATGAATGTATTTCAATTGACTGATTTCCTTATATGAACTGCAACTCAGTAAAATCTTTAAAATTGTTGGATATTGCATTTATATTTTTGTTCAGTGTATATAATTGACACTATTGATTAATATTAATTAGCAGCTATATTTAACAGATAAGGGTCTTTCTGTAAATAATGGGGCCAATGTGTGACATTACGGTCAACATTTCTAAATGGTTTGATATACATTTAAATATAAATTTCTAGCAGAATAAAAGTCTAGCTAGGCACAATGAGACCATAACGCCACCTAGCAACAACAAAACATCTACATGTCATTCAAAATGCCACAAGAAACATGGACACTGCATGTTTCTTTGTCATGCATAGTTGCCAGCTCTTTTTGTGCTTTAGTCAACTTCTCTATCATTTATAGCCATGCTAAACATTCCTGTAGAATGAAAAAGATAAACAACAGCATTTCTATATTTTAATAGTTTATATAATAATATAATACAATGGGTTCTGTCAACAAAATCATTGACAATAATAATAACCAATAATGAAATCATTATAATCAGTAAACTCTTCAAGCATTGTGTGTGTGTGTGTGTGTGTGTGTGTGTGTGTGTGTGTATGTGTGTGTGTGTGTGTGTGTGTGTGTGTGTGTGTGTGTGTGTGTGTGTGTGTGTGTGTGTGTGTGAGTGTGTGTGTGTGTGTGTGTGTGTGTGTGTGTGTGTGTGTGTGTGTGTGTGTGTGTGTGTGTGTGTGTGTGTGTGTGTGTGTGTGAGAGAGAGTCTGTGTCTGAAAACTAGCCGTCAAGTTCTTGCTTCCTCTGTCCTTGTTTCCTCCACTCTTGCCTCTCCTTGAAAGTGCATTGTAGCCTGAGGGGAGAAACCTTCACTCCTCTCCCCCAATGTGCTTTGAGAGGGAGGTGAGGAATGGGGGAAACAAGGGGAGAATCTCAATTACATTTCCTTGATTCCTCACGTCCTCTCTCCTCGTCGCCTTCTCAAAACCCATTGGATAAGAAGGTGAGAGGGAAGGACCTCTGACATTCTCATCCAATGGGATGTGAGAAGGCGACGAGGAGAGAAGATGTGACGAATCAAGGAAATGCAATTGAGATTCTCCCAAGGACAGAGGAAGCAAGTATTTGACAGCTATTAAAGCCCCCATGCAGTCTTTGTAATTTTGTTTAAATCATCACTGTTTGTCTAATAAATCACTGTGTGTGTTTATTTAATGAAAATAACTACAAAATATATTTTTTAGCATTTCCCTGAGCCTCCTTTGGCCCATAAAATGCCCAGTCTGATCGAAGATATTTACATACACAGTCCTGATCTGCTGATAGGATGGTCTAGAGCCCACCCCCTTACCCAGATGAACAGTCATTGGTCTATTATAATCAAATCACATTGTGATGTCATGATTTGGGCCAAAGGTTCCATCCCAACTAAACAAGCTGAAATTCCAGGCATTTTTTTCAAACAGCTCTTAGATAAAAAGGGCATTATCATAATTTTCACAATTTCAGAGTGTTATTTCGACCTCATAGTAGGGCCGGGATGATAACAGTATCGCAAATCAGGTTTTTAACTGCACTGCCCCGTTAAAATTTTTAGACAGTGCCAGACTCACTGACTGACTGTGCTACCATAATACCCATGACCTTTCCAGAAACAACCCCTAGCCCCTACTGCCCAGAGTCTAGACACTTGTGGAGATCTGAGAGGGATTGATGGGTGGTGACATGGTGAGAGCTTTACCTTACCCTCTGAAAGACTTGATGGAATTTTGGCGGTATTGCTTACACCTGTCCAATCCTCTCAGATCTCCACAAGTGTGTAGGGGTAGGGGCTAGGGGTTGCTTCTGGACAAGACCCCACAACCCTCTGGGAGTATGGTGGACCTACAGCACAACTCAAGGCATTGGTTGGATGTTTTATTCCATTGCTATACACACATGGATTTGCACAGGTGTAAGCTGGACACACCCACGGCACACAATCAGGCTGATCAGACAGTTCTGGGTAGCTGAAGACAGTGAAAGGATATATTTGCATGTCTACTATTTACATCCTTGCTTCATTCCAGCTAGTTAGATGTGCAACCACTGACTAACTATAGCTAGGGGAATAGCTCTAGTCTAGCAATAGATACTGTTGTTTTGGCTATATGGCATCATTGAATAATATTACCAATGGTTAGTTAGGTTGCTAGGATATATCAGTCAGCTAACCATTTGTGACCGACTGGCTTGATTCTGTCTTATGTAGCAAAATTTGAAATTGTGTTTTCTACATTGGTTAAAAGTAGAGACTCAGAGCTAGAAAATGGTATATCATACACTACAGTTGAGGAACAATGGGGAAGTAATTCTGCTTTGAAAGTTGATAAACTTGTAACCCCACTTTTGAGAAAATGGCCCTTGAATGTTTTGGTGCACCTACTGGAGAGCTCTTCTTTGTCTACACCCCCATTCAGCATCGTTCACACTCTCTTAAGCCTTAGCCCCACCCATCTCTTTAAGGATTCACATGTGAGGCCATGTGCTAAACAGAGTGAGGATGGTAGTGCACTAAACAACCAAAGATGTCAAGACTAAAGGCTTGTTTATACTACAGCTATGTCTGTAGACAGTTGTCGCAGTGACATCATGAGCATTCTATTGTCGTCCGACATCAAACTTGTCGGAGACTGAATCAAGCTAGTCGTCTTGACTTCTTTCGTATCTCATTCTCGTTGGCACCAAAAGTTTAAAAAAGCGTTGATAGGGGACAGAATGCGGTCGGACCATCATATAATAGGCATATACATTACTCTTACTGAATTTCCACGTGGGCGAGGATATTGGAAATTTAATCAAAGCCTATTGGATGATAATTTATTTATAATTAGAACAAAGGAATTTATAACTGACTTTTTCCAACATAACATAGGTACAGCGAATCCCCTTATTGTATGGGACACCTTTAAATGTGCCTTTAGAGGCCATGTAATTCAGTACTCATCTCGAAAACAAAAGCAATTTAGGTCAAAAGAGTTTATACTAAGAAAGGAAATAGAAAGTCTAACAGAACAGATAGATGGCAATAAAAACTGTAACATAGAGGCTCAGAATAAATTAGAGGAAAAACAAAAAGAAATGGAGAAACTTATTCAAGAAAGATCAAGTGTAATATATTATAAACATAAAGCAAACTGGATGGAATATGGGGAAAAATGCACAAAATTCTTTTTTAATCTTCAACATTGGAATGCTACCAAAAATAACTTAATGAAACTGGTTACAATTGACGGAGTCACCCATAATTGATAATGTCAAATTAACAGCCACACAGAAAGACTCATGTGAAGGTGAAATTACAGAGGAGGAACTTCTGGATGCAATTAAAGACTTTAAGTCTGGGAAAACTCCAGGGTTGGATGGCATACCAGTCGAGGTATACCAAACCTTTTTTGATATACTAAGAGGACCGTTATTAGCATGTTTTAACCACTCCTATGTAAATGGTAGATTATCTGACACTCAAGAAGAAGGTCTGATCTCATTATTACTGAAACAGGATACAAGTGGAAAATATAAAGATCCAGTCCATTTACAAAATTGGAGGCCCCTTACACTTCAGTGTTGTGATGCAAAAATTCTAGCAAAATGTATAGCGCATAGAATTACAAAGGTATTGTAGGATATTATTAATTATAATCAGACAGGTTTTTTACATGGAAGATACATTGGAGATAATATAAGGCAAGTATTGGAAACAATAGAACACTATGGAAAATATGGGAAACCAGGCCTGCTATTCATAGCAGACTTCGAAAAGGCATTTGATAAAGTTCGACTGGGGTTTATATATACATTTCAATTTTGGAGAATCTCTTATAAAATGGGTCAAAATCATAATAATAATAATAATAATATGCCATTTAGCAGACGCTTTTATCCAAAGCGACTTACAGTCATGCGTGCATACATTATTTTTTTTTGTGTATTGGTGGTCCCGGGGATCGAACCCACTACCTTGGCGTTACAAGCGCCGTGCTCTACCAGCTGAGCTACAGAAGATCATGTATAGTAACCCTAGGTGTCAAATTTTAAATAATGGCTATTTCTCAGAAAGTTTTAAACTGTCAAGAGGAGTGAAACAAGGTTGTCCACTATCGGCATATCTATTTATTGTGGCCATCAAGATGTTAGCTATTAAAATCAGATCCAATAATAATATCAGAGGATTAGAAATCCAGGGCTTAAAAACAAAGGTGTCATTGTACGCTGATGATTCATGTTTTCTTTTAAATCCACAACTAGAATCCCTCCACAGCCTCATAGAGGATCTAGATACATTTTCTAACCTCTCTGGATTACAACCAAATTATGACAAATGTACTATATTACGTATTAGATCACTAAAAAATAAAAATTTTACATTACCATGTAGTTTACCAATAAAATGGTCTGATGGTGATGTGGATATACTCGGAATACATATCCCAAAGGAAATAAATGATCTCACTTCAATAAATTTTAATAGAAAGTTAGCAAAAATAGATAAGATCTTACTACCATGGAAAGGAAAATACCTGTCAATTTGTGGAAAAATCACCCTGATTAACTCTTTAGTATTATCCCAGTTTACCTATTTGCTTATGGTCTTGCCTACGCTTAGCGAACAGTTTTTTAAATTATATGAGAAAAAAATATTTTATTAATTTATAATTTTATTTGGAACGGCAAGCCAGACAAAATTAAAAGGGCATTTTTATATAATGAATATGAATTCGGAGGACGGAAATTACTAAATATTAAAGCATTAGACCTATCACTAAAAGCTTCAGTCATACAAAAGTTATACTTAAATCCGAACTGGTTCTCAAGCAAATTAGTAAGATTGTCTCACCCAATGTTCAAGAAAGGCCTTTTTCCCTTTATTCAGATTACAACAACTCATTTGCAGTTATTTGAAAAGGAAATCATCTCCCAAATATCACTATTTCTAAAACAAGCCATAGAAAGTTGGTTGCAATTTCAATTGAATCCTCCAGAAACGACAGAACAAATAATGCAACAAATATTGTGGTTAAATTCAAATATACTAATTGACAAAAAACCTTTATTTTTTGACAGAATGTTTAAAAAAGGTATAATCTTCGTAAATGATATCATCGGTAGGACTGGTGGAGTTATGTCGCACATGCAGCTAACAAAAACATATGGAAATGTCTGCTCTACCCAAAATTACAACCAAATAATTGCAGCCTTACCGCAAAAGTGGAAGAGGAAAGTGGAAGGGGGAGAAAGTAAGGAACATGTCTGTCGGCCTTGCATTAAAGAACATAATTGGTTAAGGAAAACTGTGATAAATAAAAAAGTATATCAGTTTCACTTAAGGACCAAAGGATTGACAGCCGTCCCATATAGATTGCAAAATAGTTGGGAAGAGATTTTTGACGTACCGATCCCATGGCATAGTGTTTATGAACTGACACGCAAAAACGACACCGGATTCAAAAAATTAGAATCTTTCAATTTAAATTATTATATAAAATTCTTGCTACCAATAGAATGTTATTTATATGGGGGATACAATCTTCCCAGCTCTGCAGATTTTGCTGTGAAGAGACAGAATCATTAGATCATTTGTTTTGGTTCTGTCCATTTGTAGCTTGTTTTTGGACACAGGTCCAGGAATGGCTAAAGGATTGCAATATTTACCTGGAGCTAACCTTGCAGATAGCATTACTGGGTGATCTGAAAAGTCATAGTCAATCGATCAATAATATAATAATACTTTTAGTAAAAATGTTTATTTTTAATTCACAATCTGTAGAAGCAATGAGAATAGAAAGGTTCAGAACTTTTGTAAAACATCACAGTACAGGTGAAATATATATGGCAAATAGAAATCCTATATGGATGGTGTTAAGAGATAGATGGGAGGTATTGAATAGAGTTGAAGGATGGGACTAATAACAAATAACAACAAATAATAACAAAGATAGCTAATAATGTAAGCATACTGTGTCCATAATAAGTATATAGGTTGTATGTTGGGAGCTTTTGGGAAAGAGCACAGTTAGAAAGATATGGCATATAGAAGTAAACCGGATGGACATCATGAAAATGATCGGAGAGGTTGAGAGTAGAAGAAGTTCAGGAGCCAAACAAATTAAATAAAAAATATATATAATAAAATTATTGTGTCCATAAGGTGTAGATAGTAAGTATAGACCGGAAGTAGAGGCCTGGGCATTGTTGTTCACTAATTAACTCCAAGTAGGGAAAGGATGGCGGGGTTGAAAAGTAATAAAGGGGAGTATATATATATAAAAAACATGGGGGATTGGAAGTGATGCAGACATTTACATTGATAGAAGATACAATCTATCTGCAATATTAAGCTGATCCATTTCATGACGCTCCAGATGGACAGGTATTGTTCTGACGTTGCTTCCAGAACCAGTTTGGAACTCGCTAGTCAGTGTTGCAACCGAGGACAGAAGATTTTTACGCGCTTCAGCACTCGGCGGTCCCGTTCTGTGAGCTTGTGTGGCCTACCACTTCGCAGCTGAGCTGTTTTTGCTCCTAGACGTTTCCACTTTACAATAACAGCACTTACAGTTAACCCGGGCAGCTCTAGCAGGGCAGAAATTTACAATTTGAGAACTGACTTGTTGGAAAGGTGGCATCCTATGACGGTACCACATTGAAAGTCACTGAGCTCTTCAGTACGGGCCATTCTACTGCCAATGTTTGTCTATGGAAATTGCATGGCTGTGTGCTAGATTTTTTACACCTGTCAGCAACGGGTGTGGCTGAAATAGCCGAATCCACTAATTTGAAGGGGTGTCCACATACTTTTGTATATATAGTGTATATTGAACTATATTGACTTGTATGGACAGGCTGGCTTTGAATGAATAGGCTTAACCCACAAAAGTAGTTGTGAAGCAATGGGTCTATTGGCCATGAAGTTTAAGTCAGTACACACTATAACTTATGGAGAAATCTTACTTTATCTTGGCACTGTGGATTCATAGATTCATAGAATGGAGTTAGAAGGGTGAACTCCTACTTTGAAAGGACAGGAAGTGTTGACTGTGCACTTAACCAATGACAGGCATTCCACATTTAACCCCACCCACATCGAAATATCAAGTCGTTTTTTTGGTTTTATATGCAAAAACGAATAAATAAGCCGTTTTCACGTTCCCAATTTGCTCCATTTTAACTCTAGAAAAAAAACTTATCAAAACGTACACGGACCGTTATCTTACCTCAGGAATCTTGACATAATGTTGTCCACGACATAGGCCGCCCTAACAACATAGACACCTAAATGTTCTGTGAATTTTCCAGATCAACATTAATTCCTGCGCTTTGGCTGTTGTTCAATCGCTTGCAATATCACACCCGCTCTTTATCACTTGACTGTCATTCATAAAATCCTTTCCTGAATCAGCTGATGTTGCATGATAATTTCCCCACGTAACTAAACAGCTAGACATAAAATGTGCATCAAACAACTATTATGCATAATTATTGAAGAACCCCATTAATGACAGTATCGATTTTTGTTTGATTCATCTTGTTAAAGTTACTCTTTCTATTAGAAGATTTAAATTTTGCAATCCATACATTATTTTGGATATGTGTGCCCATGAAAACTGTTTTCACACTGTACATAGGGAGATACGAAATGTTACTAGGTTACAGTGCACTTCTGAGATCTCCATACAATATTCAGGAATTTTACAGGATCAAGTTCAATGTGTAATTCATTTGTTAAATGCTTAGTATATGATATAACGACAAACAGCAGTATCATAAATGTAAGGAAAGGAAGGTAGTGTTTTATGTCACACGATTTTTGCCAAATCTGTGAAGACTCCAAGCATGAGAAAGGGTTTAAACATAGGTTTTGATTCATTATATTGAATGTTCCACCTTTATATCTTAATGTATTCATGTGAAAAAAAGAGGCAAATTATTATTAATGACTTTGTAACATCTCCAAACAGTTGTGCACTACAATAAATTCTCACTGGTACTGTAGTTTCTAGAAAGACCCATAAGGCCCATGCTGAACATCAGTTCTGCCAAACATATTGTGCATATCCAAGGCATTTCCACAATGAAAGATGGTGAATCCCACTAAGAGAGAGGAGCATAAATGAATGAAAAGAGCACGTCTGATGATGAATGCAAACTATTCTTATGACTGGGGTCAGAGTACTACAGAGGAGTAGCAAACTCTCCCCAGAGCTTTGGATAGGAGTGATGCAGGGTTCAAAGCTCTATCTATCCAGTATCCTTGTATACAGCTGGCTCTCCTTGATGTTAGTTTTAACTGATTACCCCCTGACTGCAGAGAATCTCTTTGGTAGGGGAAAAGTTTGCGCGCTTTTGATGATTGGCCAAGGCATTTGTTTGTTTGTGTAGCGCCGGTGTCTTTGTGGGCTGTTGTCTGTGTTGCTTGTGAAGAAAGCTAGCCGGCTGATGCTCAGTCACCTCGAGACTCCGATCAATACGTGTTCTGGCGTGGCCGCATGACTCAGACCCACCTCATCAGACGGCCGCTCAATCAGCAGCCAATAGCAGCCAATCCCCTGGCGGCTATCTTTGAAGCGCCTTGTTGAGTCCTCTGGAGTCTCCCGTGATCTTGATTGTTCCATACCGCCCACTCACTGCCAGCCCAGCTCCTTTTAACTAACAAGTAGCCTCCCTCCCACTCACCAAGGCCAATTTGCCTGTATTCTCGTCCTCTATTCTGCCTTATTTTGTATTAATGGATCAATTCAGACACTCCGTTTGGAACGGCATACTGAGTGTGGAATGAGATGCTTAATGCAATTAATAGAACGTTTGGGATGATTTCTGGCACACTGGACACCATGATCTGGGTTTTAGTTGTAAGCACCAGACAACATCGAAACAATAAGCTTCATTCAATGCCGCCGAGGCTCGTCACATGAAAGGTGTCCCAAAGGTCAGGGAACCAGTTTGTGGAACGTTAGCCGAAGTGACGTTAACGTGAATATAATTAGGATGTGACGTTGGTTTGTTAACCGACTAGCGGACGAAACCATGGGTACAGTAATGAACGTTGACACCGTCGGGCTGAGTAGAGCAATGTTGTTCCTTGTTTTCACAAATGACCCTTGGTGACCTTTTACGAAGGCAGAGTGGCAGACAATGATGGTTCATGGCTCGTCTCCTTCACTCTTCCTCCCTCCACCCTCACTCTAACCCCCTCCCCCCAGACTCCACAACGAGGGGCGCATGCTGGACATCTTCCAACGTCTCAGCGCGGCGGAGGGATCCTTCTTCGTCCCCCGGGACCTGGAGGTGTCCAATCAGGAACTAGACTACATCATCCAGAAGGCCGAGCAGTGGAGGGGCTTCAATGGAGAGAGACGCAAGGTGAGCCAACTAGCCCGCTTAACGGCCCTAAACCCTGAACCCAACCAAACTGGGCTGGCTCAGATATTTTCTTTCCACATGATCCTTTTCAGCACGGTTCCATGAACTATGGTGGATGCCTAACCAGGCCAGCTCAGCTCAGCTTGGTGGTGTAAGAAGGCCTTTCTCTGGACCCCTCTACTGTAGCCATACTCCCTGCTCTCTGCTGTCCTCAAGTCCTAAGTGTTTCATTGGATTAATGGTTGTTTATTTACTGAGAGGATGAGCAGAATGGCCCTGTTGATACTAATCCATTAGATCGCTCCATCTAACAGGCAGAGAAATTGTGGTTGGTTGTCTGTAACCGTGGGTCATGCCCGCTAGGGTCTAGGACCAAGGGTATATATTCTGTTGGTGAGCTGATTAGTTAGTGAGGGACTTAGAAGTGTGGTCAAGATGGACTCCAGTTAATGTCCATTACTAGCTTTAATTCGGACACTTTATTAACGAAGATATTAAGTTCTAAGAAGATACATAGAATACGCTTATTTTATATCATTACATTTTCTTTAGTTACATTTCAGAAAGCCAAGGAATTCATCTCAAAGGTCTTTAGCTTCATTCTAATTAGTACAAGATAATTACCAAAACAGAAACTCAGCTAGCGGGCTGCCTGATTAGTCTGTGGAAACCAATTTCCAAAGATATTTCATTAAAGAAAGACTACTCAATCAACACACACACATGCATGCACACACACACACACACACACACACACACACACACACCACTGCAACAGGCATTTGGTTAATGTGAACTTAGCATGGACAAGTCGATGTCAGAAGGTTGTGGGTGCAGGAAATTCCAACGTTCCAATGAAATTATTCTCATCTGAGGAAAGCTGTCATCTTCTGACAGGCACTATGGGTGATGACACAGCGATGACACTGTATTAGCATGTAACCACGGCGGTGGGGAATCTATGCATAGTGATTGAAAATGTGACTTCTGCAGATAAGAAAATAGAACATAGTGATCCAACCCCATTTAATTTATTCTGTACAATTTGTTAGTGGCATACATCTCTTATTAACTTTCCTGCTCTCTCTCTCAAGTTCATACACTCCCAAACGGCTACAGCTTGTACTGTACTGCAGCCTCCCTGTAAAGCCTCCCAAACTATTTAGTGACTTTCTGATGAGATATTATAATACCTGTCAACCGAGGCGAGTGTAAGTGAAAGATAATTGCCACCTCGTCCGATAAATGCAAAGATTTTGTTCAGATGTTTTGTGGTAGCGTTCCATTTTCATATAGACTGTTGATTTTACCACAAATCAATTAAACCACAAATAAATCTAGCAATGTGCCTGTTTCACTTTTAGACATACCAAGTTAACTAAGTATCTGTGCCATTCCAAGTTAACTAAGGATCTGTGCCATACCAAGTTAATTAAGTATCTGTGCCATACCAAGTTAAGTAAGTATCTGTGCCATACCAAGTTAATTAAGTATCTGTGCCATACCAAGTTAAGTAAGTATCTGTGCCATACCAAGTTAATTAAGTATCTGTGCCATACCAAGTTAAGTAAGTATCTGTGCCATACCAAGTTAATTAAGTATCTGTGCCATACCAAGTTAAGTAAGTATCTGTGCCATACCAAGTTAATTAAGTATCTGTGCCATACCAAGTTAAGTAAGTATCTGTGCCATACCAAGTTAATTAAGTATCTGTGCCATACCAAGTTAAGTAAGTATCTGTGCCATACCAAGTTAAGTAAGTATCTGTGCCATACCAAGTTAATTAAGTATCTGTGCCATACCAAGTTAAGTAAGTATCTGTGCCATACCAAGTTAATTAAGTATCTGTGCCATACCAAGTTAAGTAAGTATCTGTGCCATACCAAGTTAAGTAAGTATCTGTGCCATACCAAGTTAAGTAAGTATCTGTGCCATACCAAGTTAATTAAGTATCTGTGCCATACCAAGTTAAGTAAGTATCTGTGCCATACCAAGTTAAGTAAGTATCTGTGCCATACCAAGTTAAGTAAGTATCTGTGCCATACCAAGTTAAGTAAGTATCTGTGCCATACCAAGTTAAGTAAGTATATGTGCCATACCAAGTTAACAACACTCTTAGAAAAAAGGGTTCCAAAAGGGTTATTCAGCTATCCCCATAGGAGAACACTTTTTGGTTCCAGGTAAAACCAGTTTTGGTACCAGGTAGAACCATTTTTGGTTCCATGTAGAACCCTTTCCATGTAGAACCCTTTCCACAGAATCCAAAACGGTTATACTTGGAACCAAAAGGGATCTACCTGGAACCAATAAGGGTTTTTCAAAGGGTTCTCCTATGGGGACAGCCAAATAACTCTTAAGTTCTAGATAGCACTTTTTTTTCTAAGAGTGTAAGTATCTGTGCCATACCAAGTCAACAAGAGTCTCTTGTGTTCTGTTTAGGTGTGAGATCTTCCTATAGACCCATTGCCTCACAACAACTTTTGTGGGTTAAGCCTATTCATTCAAAGCCAGTATGTCCATGCAAGTCAATATAGTTCAATATACACTATATATACAAAAGTATGTGGACACCTCTTCAAATTAGTGGATTTGGCTATTTCAGCCACACCGTTGCTGACAGGTGTATAAAATCGAGCACACCGACATGCAATCTCCATAGACAAACATTGTCAGTAGAATGGCCTTACTGAAGAGCTCAGTGACTTTCAACGTGGCACCATCATAAGATGCCACCTTTCCAACAAGTCAGTTCATCAATTGTCTGCCCTGCTAGAGCTGCCACGGTCAACTGTAAGTGCTGTTATTGTAAAGTGGAAACGTCTAGGATCAACAATGGCTCAGCTGCAAAGTGGTAGGCCACACAAGCGCACAGATTGGGACCGCCGAGTGCTGAAGCGCGTAAAAATTGTCTGTCCTCGGTTGCAACACTCACTAGCGAGTTCCAAACTGCCTCTGGAAGCAATGTCAGCACAATAACTGTTCGTCGGGAGCTTCATGAAATGGGTTTCCATGGCCGAGCAGCCACACACAAGCCTAAGATCACCATGCGCAATGCCAAGCGTCAGCTGGAGTGGTGTAAAGCTTGCCGCCATTGGACTCTGGAGCAGTGGAAACGCGTTCTCTGGAGTGATGAATCACGCTTCACCATCTGGCAGTCCGACGGACAAATCTGGATTTGGCGGATGCCAGGAGAACTCTACCTGCCCGAATGCATTATGCCAACTGTAAAGCTTGGTGGAGGAGGAATAATGGTCTGGGGCTGTTTTTTATGGTTTGGGCTAGGCCCCTTAGTTTCAGTGAAGGGAAATCTTAACGCTACAGCATACAATTACATTCTAGATGCTTCCAACTTTGTGGCAACAGTTTGGGGAAGGCCCTTTCCTGTTTCAGCATGGCAATGCCCCCATGCACAAAGCGAGGTCCATACAGAAATGGTTTGTCGAGATTGACCTCAACCCAATCGAACACCTTTGGGATGAATTGGAACGCCGACTACGAGCCAGGCCTAATTGCCCAACATCAGTGCCCAACCTCACTAATGCTCTTGTGGCTGAATGGAATCAAGTCCCCGCAGCAATGTTTCAACGTCTAGTGGAAAGCCTTCCCAGAAGAGTGGAGGCTGTTATAGCAGCAAAGAAGGGACCAACTATATTAATACCCATGATTTTGGAAGGAGATGTTTGACGAGCAGGTGTCCACATATTTTTGGTCATGTAGTGTAGTTCATTAATCGTTGTCTTCAGCATGAGATGGAGCTAATGTGAAGGTGAGACTATACTCATTTTTACATTTACATTTTAGTCATTTAGCAGACGCTCTTATCCAGAGCGACTTACAGTTAGTTTTTTTTTCATTTTTTTTTTCATACCCCCCGTGGGAATCGAACCCACAACCCTGGCGTTGCAAACGCCATGCTCTACCAACTGAGCTACATCCCTGCCGGTCATTCCCTCCCCTACCTTGGACGACGCTGGGCCAATTGTGCGCCGCCACATGGGTCTCCCGGTCGCGACCGGCTATGACAGAGCCTGGATACCGTCCTCAAGCACCTCACTGAACATTACATGAGATACAACCTCAGTTAATGCAGTTGGTAAAGTAATACTAATTAGTTTGGCTTGTTTATTGGATAGAAATTGAGCCTCCCATTTTATGGAGACTTTGAGAGAAATTAGGGCCCAAAGTTTGTGATTTAAGAAAATGCTTAATTTAGCCTGATGGCCTCTCACAGTTGTCCTCCTACTATACGTTACTTCCATACGTTACGTAGATTTCCTCGCTGCACTGCAACAATTACAGCATACTTTATATTGTCCCTAATTTGGCTTTATTAAACTGATAAAATGCTAACGCATTAAACACATTTGCCAGCGTGATTAAAATGTAGGATTATTGCATTTTATGATTTTTACATTATTCAGGCTGGCGATTTTTCACAGAAATAAGATTGTCCGTGCCATTATTTCATCATTATTGGAGCAATTTCTCCTATGCAAAAAAAGGTCACTTTCCTAACTCAGCAAAGACATATCCTTATTAAACTAATTTGCCTACATGCAAATTTTTGTCATTTTTCCCTCGTTAACTATTTATCAGAGACAGGCAAAAAAATATATTCATGAAGGAGAGAGGGGAGCAGCCTGACAGAGCTGAAACTAATATTTTGCAACTCTAATGATTTTTTGCATCCTTAATTAGATAGAATAAGGTTGATATGATTAGGTCAGGATGTAGTGTTTTTCATTAAAAATACATTTCAGAAACAGTATTCCAAATGTGCCCTTGCAATTAAATAATGAATCCAACGAGTTTCTTATTACGGACCCAATTAATATGAGAGGGAAGGGCGTAATTTTAATAACAATGGGCCACGAGGCCTTCATTAGCCAAGAGAGGAGGGAAGAATGGATAAAGAAAGAGAGGAAAACAGAGATATTCACAGGTACAGTGATGGTTTGACGGGACAGTTTTCAGGGTCAAGCAAGGTGATGACAAAGGGTCAATGACTTGATCTGACCATTTATCTTTGCGAGTCCCCAGTCACAGTTCATGCTAGCAAGAATATCAAACTAAACAAAGACAGCCTCAAGGGCAGCCATATTTCATTTCCTCTCTGATAGAATGTGTGTTAAGTAAACGGTTGAACACTCACACTTAACACAGTTCAATCCAACACAAGGAAATGAGAGAGGTTAATGACAACGTTGACTAAATCCAGTGATAACCAATGACAACGTTGACTAAAACCAGTTTTCTCTCAGGGTGCAGTCTGCCATAACATGGGACGCGATCCTTCCTACCGTTTACTGTACATGTGACATTGTTTCCCTCCAGCGCTGAAACAATAAAAGAAGAATCCACATTCAATAACAAATCTGCAAATGGCCCTATTATTATCAAACTTGTAATTTTCACGATCATAAAACATAATCTAATTTTACTTTCTTACTTACCAATTAACTTTATATTACACCTCACTATTCTTCCAGGCCTTACAGTATACAATTGGTTCTATTGCTGGAAGCTTTGAATATGACTTAAAGGTGGTGGCATCAGATAAAAGCACCAACTGTTGAGCTGATGAGTGGGCCTACACTCATACCTGAGTTGGAATTTGATCTGAACACTTGAGGAGGAAGCAGTAGGATGAGTTTCCATTAAAGTCTTATCATCTAGCTGGTGTGAAAGATGATGGGTGATAGATACACCCACTCGCTGATTTCATCGCTTATGATCGATTAGATCATCTACATCTGCACCAACATGCACAAGATTCAAGATCCTTTCCTAGTTCTAGTTCTCCAGAGACGTTACAACAGAAGCCAGGCTAACTGCCTGCTGCATTAGTTAGTTAGCACACGGTTGTGGGAGTCTACTGCAACCAAAAACTCATAGTGGAGCTCAGTTGGTAATGAGCACATTAATTATGGAAAAGCACTGATGCAGATGGACCTAATTAATTGTCTGCCGTCACCCTCTTGATTACTGTACCTGGAAGGGAGGCGTTAATTTCGGTAATACTTAAGCAGGTACGCAAACTGTTTTGTCAGAGTGGGGGCCGTGACAGTGACTGAGGAGAGCCCTACCTCGCTAGAGTCATTGTCACCGTCGTTATTCACCAGAAGTTTCCGGGTGACATTGTGCTAATGGGAGTTGTCGTCTCAACGATGGCCCCGGAGATGTTTTTGCAACTGAACGGCGGTCGACAACATCGTGGCGGCGGCGTTTGTCTCCGTATGTCTAGGTAATGGGTTACCTTGGGCGAATTTGGGGAACACCCAAGGTGCTTTGCAAAACATGCTTGTGGGGGGTAAACCTGTTGAGGTTTGGATGGCACAGATTGGAGCTCTAATGATAACTGGGACTGTGCGTCTCGTTCTTTAATCATGTGGGAGGGGATGATGTGTGGTCTCCCTCCTAATCTATACTAGGTCCCTCATGTTACCACTTGACCAGATTTCAGCTTCACTCGACGTAACTTCTCACTCAACGTAACTTCTTACCCATTGGAATTACCATAACAGCCTTTTAAGTTGAGTTGAGCATTGAAATGGTTATTCTCTTTATCCTGTATCCCAGCCTCGTGCAAAGTTTTTAGCCAATCTGTTTTAGCCCTCTCAACAATGTCCTCTGCATTATCTACCTAAAAACAATACTGAAACCCCTCTCAGTCCATAGGACTCCAAAGCAGATGGTCAGAAGGTACGTGACATTGTTGATGTTCACCACACTATCTGAACCTTGTCATTTGGCTTCCTGATTCCTGCTCTTCACTTATGTACAGTAAAGTGAGACGTTATAGGGGCCCTCAGCGACGACCGCCTCCGCCGCTAAGGGAACAAGGCCATCACCCCAAAACAGTGGAGCGTTAGCCCATGACGAGAAGCCCAGGAACCGCTTGTCAGTGGAACAATGGCCCAGAGAGCCCCCCTACAGGAACCCAAAACAGGAACACAGGAAGTGGAGAGGAATTGATGTGTCACCGCGGTAATACAGGAGGGGTCATCTGGAGTCGATGGGGGTAGTGTTGGGGGCAGGGAGGGAGGGGGTTCACAGAGGGCAGCTCCCCCATCACCCCTCACCCCTCTCATCCCACACCCGAACCTGCCATAGAGTGGGGGCTGTGTGTGTGTGTGTGTGTGTGTGTGTGTGTGTGTGTGTGTGTGTGTGTCTGTCGCATTAGGTCCGAGAGTGGCTTCTTCAATTACAGGGGGCTATTAGTGGACAGTGCTGTGAGCCTCCGTGGCCCGGGGCTACAGCATCCAGCCAGGCAGGCACAGGGAACAGGAGCACAACCACTCCACTCGCCGCTGCATTAGAGTGCTCAATATGAGATGTGACTGCAAAGGGTACATGCCTGTGTTGGTGAAAAGGTCACAGACTTTGGGGGCCAGTAATGTGTGAAAGTGGTGCAGTCGCACAATGGTTAAAGAAAGAAAAAAATATATATAGAAGCACTCACTCAGCAACCTCCCCCCCATCTACTCACAAAACGCTGCAGCCCTGTCTCCATTTGTTAGTATCGCCGCGTTCACCCAGGGCAACTCTGTGATTCGCCGAAGATCCTCTGAAAAAGCGTCTGCTTTGCTTCGCTTTTGGAAATTGTAGGCCTTTGCCTAAAAAGAGATGCAGCCATTGTAATTGTATAACACCTCAAACTGAAGAATGGGCGGTCAGTTTGTTATGTGCCTCTCTGACACTGAACCGTCCCTGTGTTGGCTTTTTGTGCTCTCCATGTCTCCTCCCAGGCCCATAGAAACAGAGGCATCGGTAGAAAGTCTCGTGTTTGAACTCGTCCGTGTGAACGTTTAATTACTGGGAGTGTCAGCCTCTGCTTAATGTGTCCCTCACCATTAATCCAGGAAGAGGATATTATTATCTCTTCTCCTCCCTAAACCCTGGGCAGGCTTTTCTCTGGTAGTCTGAGATGGAGAGAGTAATAGAGAAGGAGAGAGAGAGGGAGAGAGGGAAAGAGAAGAAGAGAGAGAGACTTGTCAGATAAGCAGGAAGTAGGTCTGTATGGTTAGCAGCCCCCGTCACAAGACAGACAGATACAAACTTACACAAACACAGATTGTTTTCCAAAGTGGATGTTTTCTAGTTTGTGGTGTTTTTGCACTTGTATACAGTGGGTAAAAAAAGTATTTAGTCAGCCACCAATTGTGCAAGTTCTCCCACTTAAAAAGATGAGAGAGGCCTGTAATTTTCATCATAGGTACACGTCAACTATGACAGACAAAATGAGAAAAAAAATCCAGAAAATTTCTCAATACTTTGTTATATACCCTTTGTTGGCAATGACACAGGTCAAACGTTTTCTGTAAGTCTTCACAAGGTTTTCACACACTGTTGCTGGTATTTTGGCCCATTCCTCCATGCAGATCTCCTCTAGAGCAGTGATGTTTTGGGGCTGTCGCTGGGAAACACGGACTTTCAACTCCCTCCAAAGATTTTCTATGGGGTTGAGATCTGGAGACTGGCTAGGCCACTCCAGGACCTTGAAATGCTTCTTACGAAGCCACTCCTTCGTTGCCCGGGCGGTGTGTTTGGGATCATTGTCATGCTGAAAGACCCAGCCACGTTTCATCTTCAATGCCCATGCTGATGGAAGGAGGTTTTCACTCAAAATCTCATTCACTAGGTCCCCCCGTGTGGTTCTGGGATTTTTGCTCACCGTTCTTGTGATCATTTTGACCCCACGGGGTGAGATCTTGCATGGAGCCCCAGATCGAGGGAGATTATCAGTGGTCTTGTATGTCTTCCATTTCCTAATAATTGCTCCCACAGTAGATTTCTTCAAACCAAGCTGCTTACCTATTGCAGATTCAGTCTTCCCAGCCTGGTGCAGGTCTACAATTTTGTTTCTGGTGTCCTTTGACAGCTCTTTGGTCTTGGCCATAGTGGAGTTTGGAGTGTGACTGTTTGAGGTTGTGGACAGGTGTCTTTTATACTGATAACAAGTTCAAACAGGTGCCATTAATACAGGTAACGAGTGGAGGACAGAGGAGCCTCTTAAAGAAGAAGTTACAGGTCTGTGAGAGCCAGAAATCTTGCTTGTTTGTAGGTGACCAAATACTTATTTTCCACCATAATTTGCAAATAAATTCATTAAAAATCCTACAATGTGATTTTCTGGAATTTTTTCTCTCCATTTGTCTGTCATAGTTGACGTGTACCTATGATGAAAATTACAGGCCTCTCTCATCTTTTTAAGTGGGAGAACTTGCACAATTGGTGGCTGACTAAATACTTTTTTCCCCCACTGTATACCCTTTGTTGGCAATGACACATGTCAAACGTTTTCTGTAAGTCTTCACAAGGTTTTCACACACTGTTGCTGGTATTTTGGCCCATTCCTCCATGCAGATCTCCTCTAGAGCAGTGATGTTTTGGGGCTGTCGCTGGGCAACACAGACTTTCAATTCCCTCCAAAGATTTTCTATGGGGTTGAGATCTGGAGACTGGCTAGGCCACTCCAGGACCTTGAAATGCTTCTTACGAAGCCAATCCTTCGTTGCCCGGGCGGTGTGTTTGGGATCATTGTCATGCTGAAAGACCCAGCCACGTTTCATCTTCAATGCCCATGCTGATGGAAGGAGGTTTTCACTCAAAATCTCATGAGACATGGCCCCATTCATTCTTTCCTTTACACGGATCAGTCGTCCTGGTCCCTTTGCAGAAAAACAGCCCCAAAGCATGCTGTTTCCACCCCCATGCTTCACAGTAGGTATGGTGTTCTTTGGATGCAACTCAGCATTCTTTGTCCTCCAAACACGACGAGTTGAGTTTTTACCCAAAAGTTCTATTTTGGTTTCATCTGACCATATGACATTCTCCCAATCCTCTTCTGGATCATCCAAATGCACTCTAGCAAACTTCAGACGGGCCTGGACATGTACTGGCTTAAGCAGGGGGACACGTCTGGCACTGCAGGATTTGAGTCCCTGGCGCGTAGTGTGTTACTGATGGTAGGCTTTGTTACTTTGGTCCCAGCTCTCTGCAGGTCATTCACTAGGTCCCCCCGTGTGGTTCTGGGATTTTTGCTCACCGTTCTTGTGATCATTTTGACCCCACGGGGTGAGATCTTGCGTGGAGCCCCAGATCGAGGGAGATTATCAGTGGTCTTGTATGTCTTCCATTTCCTAATAATTGCTCCCACAGTAGATTTCTTCAAACCAAGCTGCTTACCTATTGCAGATTCAGTCTTCCCAGCCTGGTGCAGGTCTACAATTTTGTTTCTGGTGTCCTTTGGCAGCTCTTTGGTCTTGGCCATAGTGGAGTTTGGAGTGTCATTAATACAGGTAACGAGTGAAGGACAGAGGAGCCTCTTAAAGAAGAAGTTACAGGTCTGTGAGAGCCAGAAATCTTGCTTGTTTGTAGGTGACCAAATACTTATTTTCCACCATAATTTGCAAATAAATTCATTAAAAATCCTACAATGTGATTTTCTGGAAAAAAATTCTCAATTTGTCTGTCATAGTTGACGTGTACCTATGATGAAAATTACAGGCCTCTCTCATCTTTTTAAGTGGGAGAACTTGCACAATTGGTGGCTGACTAAATACTTTTTTTTCCCACTGTAGATTCAGGGATGTTGAGGGGAGGAGGGTGAGGGGGGTGGTACTTTTATTTTAATTTCATCCTAATGTTGTATGCCATGTCAGCTGTCAAAACAATGTCCAGCTGGAAGCCACACAATTGAGTCCACATGTTGAAGTGCTGCCTCTCTCTGCCTCTCCCCTCCCTCCATCCCTCCGTCCCTCCCTCCCTCCCTCCCTCCCTCCCTCCCTCCCTCCCTCCTTCTGCCTGCCCCTCCCTCTCTCTCCCTCCCTCTCTCTCCCTCCCTCCCTGCCTCTCCTCTCCCTCCCTCTGCCTGCCCAGCTCTTATGGATCCTGGCCCGTTCACTTGCCATCCATAATGCAAACCAGAAGGAACAAATTGGACTGTCGGCGAGGAGTGAACGAGTGTTCTTCAGCGGCACACAGAAGAGCAAATGGGATTTTTAAAGACAGCTCATCTTGCACCGTTTTTTAGTGTTTTGCACACTGGCTGAGTCTAATTTGTCTTGTGGTTTGAAATTATTATATCAGAGGATTAGCAGAGAAAGTTTGCCTAGGTTGGAGCCTAATGGGATGTGGTCACTAATCTAAATAATAACAGTTTGCTTAATTGAAGAGTATTTAAAGAACCAACATTTTGGCACAATTTACTTTAAAGAGATAATTCACATAAAGCAGGAATGTATCTCTAGAAAGTGGTGGACTTGGTGGTGGAGAGTCGGTTGTCTTAGATCTGGATTTCATTTTAGCATTATTAAAAGCAGTACTACTAATAAAAGTACGTATCCTTCTTTGTGATCCTATGACACTATGAGAACCAGCCTGCATGTGAAACCATCTGCCCTTTTTACTTTCTGACCATCCATTTGTTAGTATTTTCCCTCCTCCTCCTCCTCCTCAGTTGCTTTAAAGAGTGTGACCTTGAGTGTGTCCTGTGGCCCAGGGGGAGCAGGGCTGCTGATTGTGACAGGTGTCTCGTCTTAACAGGACGGATGATGACATCCTCTGGAGAGATAGGTTGGAGGGACTTTAATATCTCTTATCTCTCT
Source organism: Coregonus clupeaformis (assembly GCF_020615455.1). Lineage (NCBI taxonomy): Eukaryota > Metazoa > Chordata > Actinopteri > Salmoniformes > Salmonidae > Coregonus > Coregonus clupeaformis. Next base: position 39,523,095 of record NC_059198.1, on the reverse strand, counting down.
CATAACCACATAGATGGATATACAGCGCTGCACTGCCAAGGTGGCCCCGCTATAAGCAGAGAATCCCAGGTCTAATTTTGTTATCGGCAGTTATCATCCTCTGAAGCCTTGAAGGGCCGATTGGAATGAAGCCAATTGTAAGTGGCTGGAGAGAAAATCAAGAGAGATGTTTCACTTTGGCCCCTTTTTGGGGGGCATCTCAATATCCAATGGTACAAAGTACAGTAGCATCGACTATAGGTATGTGGTACATCATGAAGAAAGCTTCAAATGAACCATTACATTTGTCATCACTTAACGCGTTAATGAGAGGTTGCCTTTCCATGTAGCTTCTATGGTGTCACTTTATTGGGATAGTCCCCTATGGATGATCTGTAGATCAACCATTACATGAATCAGATGTCACCTTCATCTCTCTCAGTTAATGCCTTAACACCACCACAACAACACAACAAACCTGGAGAAACGGTCTTCCTTCCCCCTCAAGGCCCTAGTGGTTGAGCCTTGGTACTAAGTGGGGGGTGACTGCTATTGGAAGTGGGTTGGTGCTGCTACTGGAGTTGTTTGTGGAATGAGTCGCTGTTATTTTCCCCCTACCAGATAAAAGGAGATTAGTAACAGTGAATTATGCACATTTTATTTCCTGGATTATCTCGAGCTAGAGATGCTATCTCGCTAAGAAATGCCATTTAAAGTTGTTCAATTTATGCAGACTATGTAAATATTCATTGTTGCTTGTTTACCTTTTTCTAGAAGTCCAATTTGAAAAGGAGATGATATTGGGGGTAGTTTTATGACGATACTGTAGTGTATATGCACCTAGGTTTATCCAAGTAGATAAAGACAAAATTGCCCCTTGCACCATACGCACAATAACGAGGGAGAACGGACCAAAATAACATGTACTGGACTGAATCAGCCACAGTGTAGTTACTGTGTGCACTCTATGTACATAATAGCAATCGGTTGCCTGTCTTGGCCGTCTGTGCATTTAACCAGACACAGCGTTGTGTTTGAGCCAAATCAGACGAGCACTGGCGATGCGTCCGTGCCATTTTAAAGCTGTCCCAATTACACAAACAGACTGGCCCCGTATCGAGGACGTCGCCGACAATAATAGCGGATCTATTTCCATTCTAATGGCTGGCGTTGGCCTGGGTTATCCATGTGTATGTATGTCCCCTCTCTGATTCCTGCTCAGTGACTCTCTATGAGACCTTCACATTTGATTTGATTTGATCTACACAGCAGCGGTAGCAGCAGGCTTGGAGGCCCCAGTCTTCTGCTGCCTGCCTCTCGTCTGAATGCAGCGCTGGGGAAACGGGCCTTGAACCTGAGCCAGCTCTGTGCTGAGGTAGGGTGGTGTGGGAGTGACCATCCGCAGCTCAGAGAGACAGTTGTGTTCATGCCCTTGTACCGCTAGCTAGCCTGTCTCGCCTCTCTGGACAGTGGTACAGTAGTCTGGCTCAGCCAGGGGGTTGTGCCATGCAGCCCGATGGATTAAGCGTGGGGTAGGGGGGCAGGAGCTACCAGAGCACCCAGCCACCGCTGCCCATCAGGCCCATGCAGCCAGCCTGAGCCTGGGCAGCCCAGCCGGGGCTTCCATCCTCCATCCATGTGCGACTGACACATAAATAACCCAGCCTGTCCGCCACCCAGGCAAATTCAAATGCACCTGTCAGCGTGATGAAGCACTCGCCCGCAGGGAAGCATTGTTTACATTTTCACTCCACACTTCGCAAAAGTGAGATTCTAATTATTTTCCCACTGTAAATTAAAGCCAAGTGGGACAGAACTGAGAACCAAAAGAGACCCCCCAGTGGATGGAAGGAAGCGAGCGTCACTATATATAAATTGCGTTTGGGTAAAAAAAGGAAAGGAAATGCGGGTGGATGGTACTGAATAGGAAGGTCAGCGGCTTTTGTCTTGATAAAAAGAACGATGGGAATGAGACGGAGGAGAACGAGAGACAGGGAGAGAGAGAGAGAGAGAGAGAGAGAGGGAGGGAAATAGGTGAACTGCTCACACAGGCTGCAGTGCACGTAGAGTTTTGTTGTTTTGCTCATTACACACGGGTCTTGAGATATTCAGCCGAGTGGAATACATTATAGCCCCACATTTCATACATAATAATGTGCCAAAATTGCACCGCGATATTTGTCATCCCGATGACATGAGAGAGAGAGAAGGGAGAGAGAGATTTAATTAGTCCAAAGGAGCATGCAAATGGGAGGTAAAATTAGACTAGAAGAGGGAGAACCTAGGGATGAGTGTGAATGGTAATGATGGCTATCTAGTTTGGATCAATCATCCAGGGATCAGGGAAGGTGACAGGCCGGCTCGTGCCCAGGCCCCAGGCTCCCTTCCTGGACCACGGCCAGCACAGCTCAGCCTGTCTGTCTGGATGTCTATGGAGGCCTCTCCTCTCTCTCCAACCCAGCCCCATGACTCATACAGTACACCACTACATGGAAAACCTTCACCATTCGCTCACACGCACCACCTAACCTGTAGACACACTCACCACTCTGGGGCTTATTTAGCTCTGTGTTGTTTATCAGTTAGTGATACATAGCCTATGGCTGGGGTTTTCAAAATGGTGGTTCAGGACCTATTGGTTGGTTGTAGCAAATTCCAACTGAGTCTCAGCTTATGACCAGACAGTGGCTCAAAACATTTTGATTATGGAAGGGTCGTATGAAGATTTTGATAAGGTAGGTCAGGGGGGGAAATCGTTTGGGAATCAGTTGTGCCACAGGGACAGAAAAGCATGAGGTCACTAAGGAATTCCTCTATTTTAATTATGGTCAACTTTAGACGACCATTGACACGTCACAAAATGTTGGGAAAATGTCACAGTGATATCTGTAAAGAGTCAAGGTCGAGTTATCTAAATACAAATGCACTCTGTCCACAGCCATGTCTCTTACTGAAATAGTTTACTGAAATGGTTATTACTGAAATAGCTTCACCCAGTGGAAAGTTTCTATTTCCGTCGAATATGTCTGCCCTCTTTTTAGTTGTTAGTTGCAAGTTTAGATCCTTTTTTTAGGTATGCATATGGGTCAATTTAAAAATTAGGCTGAAAGGCATATTTTTTGGTACGTAGTGCATTTAGTCATTGTATTTAGGGGTAAAATTATTTTTAGCCTCAAACTGTTGAATAGAAAATATTTATTAAAATGTCTTAACTTCCACTCTTATTCTGTTCCTTATCTGAACACTGACACATTTTCAAGCTTCCTCTTTTGTAAATATTTACTATTGAATGCAAATAATTGATATTCTAAATATTCCCTTATTAAGTATTAGTTTGAATACTCACTTCACTGACTATAGACGCTATCATACTGTATAACCATGGTGTTACATTAAAATCCAGACTATTTGCGATCTTCTTAGTGTTACATGCAGATTTGTTTGTGAACAGTGGACCAATGACTGCTGTTAGATTCCCTACCCACTTCCTGGATCTACCCCTCTGTGCATTTGCGGTAATGTCTACAAATACCGCAATTTATGTCCTTGCTGGGAGACATGGCTTTCTGTTTATAGTCCCTAAAAGAAATAATGCTTGTCTCTTCCCATGCGAGTCAAGAGACTGATACGCACTCTATCAGATTTCCTAAATGCAGACGTCAACGATAAATCGAGGCAAGATTGGTCGGAATTAGGTTAGCTCACTTGAATGCTATCTGCTTAACCCACAGCTGGTCGGCCTGCTACACCCAGGCATTGAATCTAAATCAGTCACTTAGTGCTATCAAATGGAACAATGGGGAAGAAGAGAGCACTCAGACCTGGGCTCGTATAGAAGCCAGGCTGGCCAGAAACAGAACCAACCTCCTAATGCTCTCTCTCTCTCTCTCTCTCTCTCTCTCTCTCTCGCTCTCGCTCTCGCTCTCGCTCTCGCTCTCGCTCTCGCTCTCTCTCCCTCTTCCTCTTCCTGTAGCTGCAGCTCAGAATATGATTCACCCTGAGAACCATAATGTACTGCGTGAAATGGCATCCCCGTCATCCGCACACAAAAACGCTTCTATGTTTGTCTCAATGTGTTGTCACAGGGATTTCACCAGCAAATTGGCCAATGTGATCACGGCACAGGAAATGTTAAAGACAGGAGAAGGAAGATTTCGCATTAGTGAGAAGCATCGAAATATCTCTTGTTTTGTGTCATCTGTTGCATTTGTTACGTTTCCCTCAACAGCTATCAAATACGCTACTCAACAATCTAAAATGAATAGATTCCTGTTATCGTGAATAGAAGATCATTGGGGAAATGTGTCACCAGATTACACCAGTCAAGATAGGATGGACCTAGAGGGCACAGCTTTACCCTAATTAATACTGAATTAGCGTTAAAGAGATGCGTCCCCCTGCGTTTCCTTCCTTAAATGTTTGCGGCTGGTCTTCTCGCTCTCGAGCCAAAGCGACTCTTTGACATTTGTGACAATGAGGTCGTTCTCTCCAGGCTGTCTGCAGTGTGTTTAGAGCAGTTGTCTAATTACAAGTAGGTAATGACTTGGGTGTTTTCGAACAGCCTCTGAGTTGTTTGGCTAACAGTTTATGTAGTTAGGAGAAAATCAGGACATCGATACACTTCCCCAAATGAAGTCTCTCCTTCAGCGTGACCCTGCCACTCAGGCCCTGTGAATGAGTTGGCTTTCTGGCTCCATGTTTTCTTAGACAAATCATAATTACGGAGCCAATTAGGGGGTCACCTTGAGTTTATAAACTCTGCTGCCGGGAAAAATTCATGGTGCCTTTCACCCAGCCTTAACCTTCACTGTGTGTGTGTGTGTGTGTGTGTGTGTGTGTGTGTGTGTGTGTGTGTGTGTGTGTGTGTGTGTGTGTGTGTGATTGTGTGTCTGTGTCTCCACAGAATGACTCATGCTTTAATTAGGTCCTTGCTCTGAACCTGGCAGGATGCGGGCCTGCCTCCGCCTGCCTGTCTCCCCCACCTCCACAGAGTCAGTCAGGCCCCCAAATCTGGTTTCCATCTCAGAGGATGAGTCCTTTTACTCCTGCACGGCTGCCCGGTGCTTTGTCTGTCTGTCTGTCTCTCTCTCTCTCTCTCTCTCTCTCTCTCTCTCTCTCTCTCTCTCTCTCTCTCTCTCTCTCTCTCTCTCTCTCTCTCTCTCTCTCTCTCTCTCTCTCTCTCTCTCTCTCTCTCTCTCTCTCTCTCTCTCTCTCTCTCTCTCTCTCTCTCTCTCTCTCTCTCCCTCTCTCTCTCTCTCATTGGTAAGAGAGGCCTAGAGGACCCTCGAAGCAGAGGCCTTGAATTATAGTAGAGGGTAGTTGTTGAGCTTTTTTCTGTCTAAGCGTGTTTATGTCTGATATTGGAATAGATATTTAGTGTGTGTACGTGCATGTGTGTGTGAGTGTCCGTGTGTCGACCATGTCTGCCTGTGTGTGTGTTACCTCAACGTTCCCCCGTCTTGCACCTGCGTGTGTGTCGTTCAGAGGCAGTGTGTGTGATGCGGCGGGCAAACTAACACACAGGCCTCTAAAAACAGGCTCTATCAGCCAGAGAGGCACCATGATCTTCACACATGGATGCCGTCGAGTTACATGACCTATATAACATGTTACACGCTCTACTGGCTCCCTGTGTTGCCCTAATAGAGGAGGGCAGTGCATTACAGGTGCAGCGGCAGAACCCGGCACGCACAAACAGCACCGCCACCATGGTTGTGTGTATGCACTCGCCCTGGCACAACCTGATCCCTTCTCCGTTACCTGCTGCACGATCACTCCCCACAGGACTAGTGAAAGCATTGTAGCATTTCCAATTGCCTTATAGCTAGCAGCTTAGCATGCAAATTCCTTCTCCTTTCCTGTGTCCATATTTCTTGACAATAAATAAGAAGAGTGCAGCCACATGTTATAAGTCAATGCCTCGGTTGATAATGTGAGTTGTTTGTGTTTGGCAACTTGATCCTCAGCATTCTTACCTTCTTTTCCTTTTCGGACGGTGCTCATCTTTGGATGTGAGACTCAGCAAATTACAGAGGATTACTGTCGACTGTTTGGGTTTTAATTCTTTAAGAGCGCTGAGCTGTGGTCACAAGCAGGGCAAGGTATAATTGCGTTGAAATGAGCATTTGTGCAGGTATGCGTCACTAAACCCTGTGTACTCTGTTGTACTCTCCCTTCCTTTCTTTCTCTCTCTCTCTCTCTCTCTCCCTCGCTCTCTCTATTTTACACACACACATCTCTCTCTCTTTCTCTCTGTTGGTGTAGAGAGGGAATGAACCCTGACTGCTTTGACAAGCTCCTGACAGTGTCTAGTTAGTGTGTCCATGTGTGTCTCTGTGTGTGCATGCCTGCATCCATCTGTTTGTATGTGCGTGTGTGTATTGGAGGGTCTGTGCTGAGGCTGACAGGGGGCCCCTGTGTGTGTCTCACTAGGTGGCAGTGTATGACTACATCTGGACAGAGGAGGGCCCCTTGGCGGGCTGTGCCCCCCCCAGGGGTGACCCTCGTGGAGCCGTGCATGCTGCAGGGGGCGAGAGCAGTACCCACGTGTCTGTCTACACCCTCTACCTGAGCGGGCAGCGCCACCGTTACAGGCACTTCCTACGCCAGCCGGACGGCGCCATCCTAGAGGTAGGTTAACCCTGACTGTGCCCTCTCTCTCTCTCCCCTCTCTCTCTCTCTCCCTTGTCGTCAGCTGCCTCTCTGTCTTTCATTCTTCCTCTCTCGCACATTCTCTATTTCTCTCTCTTATAACCTCTCTCTCTCTTCCTCTCTCTCTCTCTCTCTCTCTCTCTCTCTCTCTCTCTCTCTCTCTCTCTCTCTCTCTCTCTCTCTCTCTCTCTCTCTCTCTCTCCTGAACCTCTCTCTCTCTCTCTCTCTCTCTCTCTTCTGAACCTCTCTCTCTCTCTCTCTTTCTCTCTGCCTCTCTCACCCTCTCTCCCTTTGTCTGCAGTTTCAGAGTGAGCGATAAAGACAGATGAACACTGAGTGAAATACAGAGAAAAGAGGGATGAGAGAGGAAGATAGTGAAACTGCACTGCGTCCTCTCCTCAGTGTGTGACCTAGCAGAAGCACACACACACACACACACACACACACCATGCACACACACACACACACACACACACACACACACACACACACATACACACCATGCACACACACACACACACACACCATGCACACACACACACACATACACACCATGCACACACACACACACACACCATGCACACACACACACACACACACACACACACACCCATGCACACACACACACACACACACACACACACACACACCATGCACTCGCAGGGAAGAGCGACGTAGAGGGAAGGGAATAAAGAGGGTAGAGGTTAGCATGCCACTCCTCTCCTTTGTGACTCAGAGTGAGAGGAAAGGAACCGTACATGCCTCACTATACCTCCCTAGCAATGCTACACACACAGACAACAAGATGGTGCTATGGCCATAGGAAGGCTTCTCCATTCTCCTTTCAAAGTAGCACCAAATGAGCACTGGCATGACTGTTATGATTCTCCCAGCTAGCACCAATGCTAACTCCCCACTTAATTTTTCACCAAATGAGCATCTGCCACAACTGCTATACCCCAATTTAGCACCCATGCTAACGCCCCTCTTTATTTGGTATCTGGAATATTGGGTGCTGCACGCATTCTCCCACCTCCTGCCTTCCTCTGCCCTCGGCCTCGCACACTCCTACCCTCAGTCAGTCAGGACGGAGCAGACTGCCGCACAGATTGGCTGTCTAATTAAATGTACCACTGATTCGGCTTTGTAACAACTGCAAGCACATGAGTGAACTCCCCCGATCCCCCCCGAGAGCAACCTGGATCGTCACCATCCCGAAAAAAAGTAATATTTTAAAGTTGGGCGTCAAAAGAGAGGAAAAAATAGATTAATGCCGGAGCTGCATCAACAGTTAGCTCTCGGGCGGTGTGGCGTCGTCCTAATGGGGCCCGTCATATTTTGACTGATGAGAATGTGTGTAAACACACAGCATGGCATATCTATTCGTTATCGGTTTTTGGTGTGTGTGCGTGTATGATTTGAGTTTGTGTGCGTGGTAGTGTGTGTCCCTGTGTGGCCTCCAAACCTGTGTGTCACAAATGAGACATCTGGGTAAAGTTGTTTACTGAGGGATTTAGAGATTCACAGCAGAAATATTCATTTTCACCATCTACCAGACAGAAATACAGTCACTGTAATTCCAAAAAATGAAAATACAATTCACTCTTGGCATTTCTGCTGGAGAAAATCATTTGGCCCTTGGACCTTTAACGGTAAGGATTGAGGAACCAGTGGCCCTATTCCAGTTGTTTACCTCAGAGGGAGAGAGTGGTGTTCCTGCCCGGAAAAACAGAGGAGAATGTCCTGCGGTATCACCCTCCACCCCCACAGTGGCATGACGGCCATGCCGCTACGTCGGGTGGAACATGAGAGAGACGCCTTTGGCAGCCGTGTCCCCTCACCCCCGGCTGTGGTGTGTGTACGAGGGAGAGGGGGGCGATAATGCCAGCTCTCCAGCCCCGCCGAGCCTTCCGCTTTCCACCCTCCTTTCCCCTCTCCCCACAGCACGGGCCCTCTTTACATATTCAAACTAATCCTCCCTTGAATATATAGACTGGTTTTATGTATAGAGTGACATCCAGGAATCACCAAAGGGCATCCCCAGCCCTCAGAAGAACACTTGAGCTGATTTTATTAGTGCTTTATGTAATTCTGCCAGCAATATACAGTCAGTGTATGCGACGGGGGGCTGTGTACAAACTGGCCTACAGATTTAAGGTGACAGCTCCTCGGAGAGAAATAACATTGAGGCAGTCCTGCCTGAGCAAACAGAAAATATCTCAGACTGCACAATTCAAGGGGATTGAGTAGAATACCTCATGCATATGGTTCCTTTCTCCACAAATATAGTATTCTAAAGCCCCCTGTGTAAGTTCATCATATTTATGTGTTTATTTTTACAGGAAACAAATCTCTATTTGAAGTGAGGCCTGTTCCCATATCACAATATATAACATATAACATTTTACCATTAAAGATGATATTGCTTTATCATCTTAAAATGTGATATGTTATCGTGATATGGGAACAGGCTCCTGTCAATGATTGCCCATTAACCCTTAGGAATGACTACTTGCTGTGACCTACAAGGGTAATCATTATTCAGTCCTGATGCTTGAAGAATGAGACAACTACAATAGCAATAGTTATTTGACTTCTTTGTACTGTGAAAAACAGTCAGTCTGTCTCTATCGGTTAAAAGATTTGTCCGACTACTTAAGGAGGCCTTCCTTTGTTTACTGAAGCAATATTGACGGACGGTTCATTTCCACATAAGAGGTCTGTTTTTCTCTGGCAGTGTCCTGGACAGCCAAGCCCCCGAGGACCAGGGAAAGCCTTAGACTAACATGACCACTGCTCCAGGGTTCTTATTTTTGCATATTAACCACAATTTACACTCAAAATTAGTATAAACGAACACCTAAGAAAAGCAAGCCCTCCGAGAGGTGCCCTGAGCTACAGACACTTTCAATGTAATACAGCAGTTTGGTGTGTATATTTGTATTGTCTTTGGGGGGGTAGCGGTCCATGACTAAGCAAAAAAAAACTTACATGCACATATTGAATATTCATTTGGCTAAACCATGTGATTCCTGCACCTGTATCCGTCTGGTTTTGGTGTTAAAGGTAATGTACAGACACTCTGCACTCTTAGAAAAAAGGGTTCCAAAAGGGTTATTTGGCTGTCCCCATAGAATAACCCTTTTTGGTTCCATGTAGAACCCTCTGTGGAAAGGGTTTTACATAGAACCCAAAAGGGTTCTACCTGGAACCAAAAAGGTTCTACCTGGAACCAAAAAGGGGACAGCCGAAAAACCCTTTTAGGTTCTAGATAGCAAATTTTTTCTAAGAGTGTGTAGTCAGGGCCCATCATGCGTTGCATTTAAGGAAATTGTTCGAACCATGTTTACCTGTAATATTAACCTGGAAGGCATCTACTATTTTACCTTTAATATTAACCACGGCATGCTGGGAAATGGTAACAAATGTAGTGCAGCAAGAATAGTAAAAGCAACAGTCCCTTTAGCATACTTTGCCAAAAGGATTTTAAAGGTGGTGGAGTGTTGTTTTTTTTTACTTCTCAAACAATCATGAATAAACAGATGTTTGCCAGCTGCAAACTCACAATGCATCACTCTCAACAACCGTTGAGATTCCAGTAGGGCCCTCATAACAAAACAACTTCTGAGATGGGCCTATAACAGCTCCATCTGAGGGAAACAATATGGCCGACGAAATTAATGTGGGCAAAGTCGTTATGTTCCCTACTAAAACCACAGTAGGTTTATGTTTCCCTGTGTCTTTTTCCTCCCAGGCTAGCATTTAAGTGTCTATGGCCTGCCAAAAAAAGAACGATTCAGTAACCAACTGTGCTGTTGTACCATCTCCTTCTTCCATATGTGAGTCCTGGATCAGCTTCTGTGAAAGTCCCATTAAAGATGCACAACTAAAGCTCCAACAGCTTGAATATTACTTCTCCGCATATTATTTATGGCTTGGAAAAACACTGATAAGCTCGTTGTAAATAAAAACACTGTCCCGTGCAATTTCATCATTGTGTTTCTTTCGCTTTTGAAGACTTTTTCCACTTGTGCGCTTTAACCATTGTTGACGTGAGTCTTCCTCACTCACAATCAATTTAATTCAATACTACATAGTTAATTAACTTAACGTAGCTAGGTATGACTGTACTGTTCTTGAGTTATAACTAGGAGGGGTGATTCCCATATATTTACAATCCGCCGCAAGCCCATGTGATGAACAGAGAGAGAAAGAGGGAGAGAGATGCCATTTCAATATTGGGCCGCCTGATTGGTGTAATATGCCATCAGACCCCCATTACCCAGAACCCTTTGTCTTCACTTTCCATGACTCAGCGCTCCTTGTCCACAAATGACTCCGCACTCGCCAATATTGACCTAATTCCACATTCAGAATATGAAGAAGTTAACCTTTAAAAAACACCTTGCAGCAACATTAATTGACAAACTGCATCAATTCTCCCTCCTGCACCCCCTCTTCCCCCCGGCCGCATGTTTGATTGCCGCTTCGGAGCCTCGGAGCACGCTTCATTGGCTATGAGGTCATCCTGAGCCTTCAGAAATATGAACATGATTTATACAGGAAGTGAGTTCCGCTATCTGCCGTTCGGTGCCGGGGAAGGATACGTCCTTGGTCTTTGTATGTTGCATGAAGAGATTAATGCTTTCCCTGCCAGCCATATCGGCTTTGCGAGAAGACCTTTTCCAAAAGTGTATCGCGTCTAATTATCCAAACGGGTTTACACTAGTTTGAGGAGATTTGTGCCATATTTTATATGAAAAACGTGGAACTGTGTTAATTATTTCTGCACAATCTTTTTTTGTAATTCCCAGGCTTAAATATTTTGTAATTTCAAATTACTGCAAAAACATTAAAACAATGGTAGTGAACTTGCCTATAGCAACATGTAACTGTTGAAATATCTTCAGCACTTGAATTTGCCTGACAGTTTGTTTTTGTCTATGGTGTGTCCCTGAAGGTGATTGGTGACATGGACGGGGCAGAGCCTCCTCTCAGCACTAGGCCCCGCCCCGGTCAGAGGACACCAGAGGAGAACCAGGAAAACGAAGGCCCAAGCTCCACCCTCCAACTCAGGGAGAGGAAAAGGAGGAAGCCTGTTTGGCGTGAGTCCAACACTTCTGTGCACTGTTTAATGGCTGTTTGTGTAGTGTGGCGTTTTAATGGTTGTTTGTGTAATGTTGTGTGTTTAAACAGTGTTATGGCCTAATCCGTGCCCTCAGGTACTCATCGCGTCGAGCCAGTAGGAGACAGTGGGCGTGGTTCGAGCTCTGCACTGCAAGGCCTTTGCCACTGATGTCACTGTGAAGTGAAACAAAGCAGGACAGGACACCCAGGTACTGTCAACTAGCACCTTCACCGACCGCATCAACTGAAGGGACAGGGACTATAGACATACCCCTGGCAATAAACAACTAGCACCTGAGGCTCAACCGACCATACCAACCTATGCGCACCGCACACAGCAGGGCTTGACATTCAGGTAAATTTGCCAGTGGCACACCGGGCCAGTTTCAACTGAAAACTACTAGCCCGAATGAAAAAAATACTGGCCTGGGTCAAGATCTGACAGGAAAGGGAATGATGCGTACATAATTTCAATAGCAGGTGATTTTGTGTTCCATTTACGGGCAAGTAGCATATACAGGGTTTGTACAGACATTGGCAAGTCAAATTCAATGACTTTTTCAAGCACTTAATTGTAATTTTCAAGGACCTACATTTTTCATTTAATTGTTGAAAAAAAACTCCCCCCAAAATGTATGCAAAAAAAAGTATGCATTACCACTTTAAGAATAATGCTTTTTTTTATAGGCCTACCCAATGGCATTATGCATTGACATTCACATTATTTTTACATTCTATGTCAGAATAATGTGGGAATTGCCTGACTAAATAGACAGAATGCTTCCGACACAAACACACTAATGGAGTCTGTCCATGTGGTAGCTAGTCAGTCTCGCCATTTGAGATGTTGAGGAATGATTGAGGGGATATTGTACCATGTTTTAAAATGAGAAAGTGACCAAAAACCTGGTTCCCTTTGTAATGGAACGCTTTGTATGGAAAACCAATTTGAAGCCAACATTCGATGTTGTCTTGTTCATAATAAGTCCTGTGTAGCTCAGTTGGTAGCGCATGGCGCTTGCAACGCCAGGGTTATGGGTTCGATTCCCATGGGGGACCAGTATGAAAAAAGGATGAAAATGTATGCACTCACTACTGTAAGTCGCTCTGGATAAGAGCGTCTGCTAAATGACTAAAATGTCAAATGTAATAACTGCACATTGTTTTACCGCAACAGAGTAGCTCAACACCCTTCAATTGAAACGTTGGGGAACAAAGGAAAGCGGCTACATCTCTCATACTAGCCCCATGTAGCTCAGTTGGTAGAGCAGGGCACTTGCAACGCCAGGGTTGTGAGTTCGATTCCCACAGGGGGCCAGTATGAAAATAAATAAGAATGTATGCACTCACTAACTGTAAGTCGCTCTGGATAAGAACGTCTGCTAAATGACTCAAATGTAAATGTAAACTGATCAGAAATGAAATCACAGAATAATTAAATTGGAGCAGTAGATCTTCTAAATTGGCAACCATAACTTCAATGACTTTTCAAGGACCAAATAGCCTAAAGGAAATGTCTGATTTTCAAGGTAGGCTATTCCATTATTACTGAATTGTGCATCGCAAATATTCAACCGAGACTTTGAACTTTTTAAAGAGCTGGTTTGCATACCCATTCTTGCCTTAGCATTTACTTTCATAAATTGCAACATCTTTCCTACCGCTGTTGGTCTTCGGTGAGTTGCTCCATGCAACAACCAGCTGTTGATGAGCTGCTTGTTCTCTCTGCCTGACAGATAATCTATAGGCTATATGTGTGCAGCGTGCGTGTGATAAATAATCGGCATAACGAATTAACAGCTTTGGGTATCCATCTGTTTTTTTAAATGTATCAATTATCTAGCCTAGATTACAAATGTCATTATTACAATATTTGTTTCACTGACCCAAGCGGGCCACTGACAGGGATGATCGACTGGCCCGAAGTATTTCCAAAACCTCCCCTGTGTGTCAAGCCCTGACACACACAAACCGGGGCATTTCTGTGCATTTGTTGCCTCTTCAGAAAGTAGGTATATTTTTGGTCAATTGCACATTACTGTTTGAATAAAACATGATAATAAAAAAATGCTAATTGTGAACCAAAAACTAATGTGACCAGGTAAAAGATTTTCACTGGCACCCTTTAAAAAGTGTGTCACACTGCCAAGTCAAACGGTCGCATTATGTTTTGGTCGCAGTATCGAACCCTGAGGATGCTAGTCCCTTTTGTGATGTATAGCTTTGTGACATAGTTCACATCATAGTAACACAGTTCCATTGGGCAGTGTGATTCACATGATCACACATACAGTACAGTCACAATCAGGAGGCATAAATTGGCTACCTATGCAGATAGGGCTATTCATTATCCAATAAACAATGTGAAGTGGAGTAATGATTCCGTGTGCCAAATGAATGAGGGTCATTAGGTCTTCATTAATGCCCCAACACAATGAAAAATTACAATTCTAAAAGTCACCAATCAGGGCCCAAGTGATAAAATATCAATATTGGGCCCACATTAAGCTGGATGATATTCAGGCCCGGGTTGATTTGTATTGAATATGTGTCTGGTGGCCGGTGCTTGACGTAACAAAGTGGGCCACAAATCAGCCCGTAATGGCCGTCTACTTATACATATTGCTTAATTAAAGGTTGTGAGCTTATTAACATGTGTCGGTGGCACAGGGCCGGGCTCTAAAGGTTTTATAGAAAACCTATCATACTAAACCACATAGGCCCTAATATCAGATCTTAATAACCTGTCATTTTCATTGATGATGATTCCTCTTTATGGTCGGCCATTATCGCACCCCCAACTTGTTGGAGAGCCGGCCTGGGTGCTCATTATACCTTACTTTTGGCCTTGAAGTTGCTCCACACCTCTATGTTTAAACCATCATAGCCATGACTTAGGGCCGCTGCAATACACACGGTGCAGCAGACAGACAGACACAAGCTAAAGGTCTGTATGAATGACGGTATGGAATTGGGAGTGCACCGCTCCAAACTGTACAGTGTTGAAAGAAAGATGGCTACCCCCACACTGTTTTCTTGTGCAACATTTTGACCCTAAGGCCTTCATCAGTCTTTGCTGTATAGTGTTCTAGTCTACAGTACAGCCGTCTGCAGAAGAGGCTAGAGTTGTGATAATGTACAGTCTAGCCCATTTGTGTGATCCATACACTGTCATCTTACAACCTCTCTGCTTCCTGGTTTCCTGCCCCTGACATTACCCAGAAGCCTGTGTAGCTAATCTGCTCCAATTAGAGATCACTCCATTAAGAGTGACAGCGCCACACCCCCCAATTCAATCAGCTCCTCTAATGAACACTGTGCAGAGCACCCTGTCACTGTCTGTCAATCAGGGACCAGGAAGACCCATTCACACACACGCACATGCACACAGGCACACATACACGCGCACGCACTGAGGCACATGTGCACGCACACAAGCATATGCACACACACACAATCACACACACACACACTCCTTTCTCTCTGTCTGGCCTATCTTCGGTTCAGCTTATCCACCATCAGGGTCTGGTCTGGCTTTGTCCCTATCTGCTCTATAGATCCACTGACAGTTGTTTTGGGTCTCAAATATACGGAAGTGGTAGAGGTGTATACAGTGACTGTTATTTACTGTCATAATTATGTAATAATTATGTAATTATTTAAACAACATATCTGAACAGCATGTGAATTCAGATGAAATTAGATATTTATCTGATCAGTATCTGAAGATGTGTTTGTGGTGTCATGTCAATATTTTGTTGTTCTGTATTAGTGGACAACACTTAGTTGATACAGTACATACTGTATGATTGGTTTGCATATGATGTATTGCAATTGTACTGTTCATGGACATTAAACTGTGCACATCCATACATCAAATAATCATATTGTATTTGTATAGCTGTATGTTTTAGTTCATACATATTATTTTCTTATAAACGTGATGACAAATCTTTTCCCCCACCAGGTCTGTTTTTCCTTTCTCTTCCATTTGTTATGGCCGTTTGTTCTGCTTCAAAAGGGGATGCTGAGCAGTATCCACACCTATATATAATTCATCAACAAACTCATATGCCCTGTGCAATATTTCTCACCAGAGGACAAAAGGTATTCCAACGGTTCAAATATTTGATTGCTAATGACAAACACTATTTCACCACAATTAAAATTTCAAATCGATCCCTAGGAGCAATTCTTTTTCAGGGGGAGAAAAGAGAAAAAGATGCCCTAAGGTCTGCGCTGCTTCACATGAGCCTTTTTGCAGAGCTATCATAAGGGAACTGCAACTTTTTTAAGTAGGCTCGTACATCTGCATAGTCCTAAAACCTGGGGATGTTGCTAGAAAAAATAAATCAAAATAAATAACATTTTGTCTAATTCTATATTTATTAACCCCTCAGCTTGTGGTATTCGCATAAAACAGTTTGTGTTCAGAAGTTCTGCGGTGATCGTTACTGTGCACGGTAGACACCGGGCGACTCTGCAGGCTGCTGCGTTTCTCGGCTGCAGTTCGCTCTATTCATTTTAATTAAAGTGGTCCAACTAAATCAAAGGGATTTAAATATATACTTTACTGTCGAGGTGTTTCTGATGATCTCTCTCTCTCTCTCTCTCTCTCTCTCTCTCTCTCTCTCTCTCTCTGTTGATGACATTTTTTTATTTTGTATTTAATCGTATATGACTATTCTAGTGTTTTGACAACTTCATCTGCGCTGTTGAGAGTCGTTTGATGTTAAATGTAATTGTAATGCAGTAAGTAGAAGGACTTTTCATTGTTGTTGTGGTGAGCCGTCTTAGATCAGAGAGAGAGAACCTGTGGCATCCAGCAGACATCTTTGAAGGCATATTCAATTCATATAAATATTTACATGGATATTGTTTGTTAGACGATGTCACAGTATATGTGGGGAAAAACAGTCTCTCGTTAAAATTCAGAGTCCGTTTTTTCACGTTTAAGTTTCTTACAGTATCTTCACAGTGGGTTGCACTGTGAAGATACTGTAAGAATCTTAAATGTGAAGAAAAAAACGGACTCTGAATTTTAACGAGAGACTGTTTTTCCCCACATATACTGTGACATCGTAGCACCATGTTAACATGCCCACTGTAGATCCACAATAGTATCAATGCTTGACTAACTGAGGTCATTAGGGACGTTTATTCATATAATAAACAAAATGAAATGTTGAATAAATATACAGTTAGGCCACTCTAAAATCCTCTGTAACACTAAATAATGTTGCCTTTTGGCGCATACTGATATTTTCTGTTGAATAAAATTGCCAACTAAAAAGGTTAGTTAACAATCTCACTGGACCATGGAAGACGGAGCATTTCTACTGTGGAAATGTACAATTAGGCCACTCTAAAATCCAGAGTAACAAAAAAACCATAATAGACAACATTCTGGGGCTTATGGTTCCTCACCATATGGCTACTGTTATACAGACCATTTTCATGTCTGGTGCCATTTGCCCACTTAGCTTAACTCAACTTAACTTGTTAAAACAGAGACAGATCATATGGTAACCAGAAACACCCGTCTACTACCATTGAGATAAGTCTGTGTCATATGGTGTAACAACAGGATATATAGAGTTAGTAGAATGGGTATGTGCTGTAGACCCCTGTCAGCTCTTTGTAACCATACATTCTACTCCACTGGCACTGACCCTTGAAACAACTCTCTGGTGCTTAAGCCATAAAAAATACAAGGTGTATTTTTGAAGAGTTGCAAACATCTGGATGGATCATGTGCTTTTTTAAAATGTATTTATTTAATTATTGATTTATTTCCAGAGTGGCAGAAGCAGATGTCCTGCTCACAGGGGAAAAAAATAGCTAGGGAGGAAAGAAATATATGAATATGCAAATCGTGTCACAACGTGGAACCTTGTAATGACTAGGAAATGTTCTCACCATCTTTCATTATGCAGAGGTCATTGCTTAATGCAGGCAGCTGGGACCGACCGGCTCTCTCTCCTTTTCTCCCCCTGTCCCCCCTGTCATCTCACAGCAACTTGAACAAAACTGCAGCCTGGCACGAAACACAGGGCCAGGGACAGGCTCGCCACACACACACACACACACACACACACACACACGCTCGCATGCCACACACACACATACAGACAGAAGGACACACACACGCACATATGAAAGCTTGCATGCCACACACACACTTGCACGCCACACGTGAGAGGAGCGGGGGTCATGTGACTCGACACACTTGACTGGGCAGAGATGCATGTATCCTGTCTGTGAATCCTTGGATGTGGGCATGTAAACCACACGACCATCCCTGTTTGTTTGTCTTCCTTTTGATCAACTCTCATCCATCCCTGCTCCTCTCTCTCATTCTGCTGAGGAAGCTGTTGAGATCTGTCTCTAGTGCACGAACATCTCTACTGAAGTCTAGCTGGCAGCTACCCTGCTTCACACAACTAGCGTTAATCATTAGGTATAACATCATCTCCTCAAATAATCCCAGCTTTTGAATGCTAAAAATGTAATGAACTTCACAGTTCATTGTATCTGACATTGCTTAATTAATGGGTGCATTTAAAGTACATAGGCCCCGGTAATTGATTTATATGCATGATTTGCACATACAGCTGTTAGTTCCTGTAGGAAAGTCATCACTCAAAATGGGCACGTTTCTACTGATACGGCGAGGTAATGATAGACTGTGTTCACTGCAGTAGCAGCCCGTGGTGAAGGAGAAACAACCCAGTTCAATTTAGTCTTATCTTTTCTTCTTGGGAATAATGTTAGATAACACAAGTAGCTTTATTCTCATGTTTTTCAAATGGACAGTAGAGTATTAATGAATCCATTTTTTGCATAAAGAATTTTCTTTCGACTCCCTCCACATAATTATGTACAATGACAGGCTTGTCAGGGAGGCCATATTTTCATATTTTCACTAGACGGTGCAGTGGCATGTCGAAACCTGGACCGAATGCCCATAGTTGAGCAATTAAAAACACTCATGCTAGCTAATGCTGCCGCCGCCACTTGGCTGTCACCCCGTATTCATCAGCACCGCTCTGCAAAGACAGCTTGCATTTTTCCCCTGCCAGGCCTGAGTGAACGAGAGACAAACATCAACAAAGAAAGTGAAGGAGCCAGCACGGATAAGAGACGCCACAGTTTTACTTGATGTACATTACAAGCCTTCATGATATCCCTCACATACATTCTCCATAAGTGTTAGTCAATGTACACTGAGTGGACAAAACATGACATAGACTGACCAGGTTAAATCCACTTCAATCAGTGTAGATGAAGGGGAGGAGACAGGTTAAAGAAGGATTTTTAAGCCTTGAGACAATTGAGACATGGATTGTGAGTGTGTGCCATTCAGAGGGTGAATGGGCAAGACAAAACGCTCAACCGTTTCCCGTGTGTATCAAGAATGTTCCACCATCCTAAGGACATCCAGCCAACTTGACATAACTGTGGGAAGCATTGGAGTCAACATGGGCCAGCATCCCTGTGGAACGCTGTTAGGAAGGTGTTCTTAATGTTTTGTACACTCAGTATATAGGTATATAGTATTTTATTACTTAGATTTCATGCAACCCCTGTACATGGTCTATTTACTGTAATGCTTGGTCCAGTGGTGTAAGGCCCAGGCTGGTCACAAGAAAGGTTAAGGCCATGATTATCGGTAGAATGGGGGGTGTTGTGGGGAGGTTTAGCAGTCGCTGGCCTCTAACCATTATTTGGAGTTTGGACAGAGAACCTCAGTGGAGCTCAGATCAATCTCTCACCTGGGGAATGACTCCAGCATATTTCTATCACCAGCCTATTGATTTTTCCATGCACAAGCCCCTCATGTGTGAGGTGTTTTCATGTGCACGGCGCAGAGGGGAACTCTGCCTGCAGCACACACACAAACACACACACACATATGTATCCACCTTGCTCATAGACACACACATGATCCTACACACCCACACACTCATTTATTAATTTCTGTGGACACCCATAGGCATATACACACAAAATGTACACATCAGCATATTTAGTGGCTTTAGATCTCTCCCATACATACATACACACCATCCCAAAACCTCTCCTCTCAGTAGACCCCCCCCTCCCCCCCAGCTCCTTGTTAAAGCAGTTGCCAAGTGAGCCATGTCCACAGTGGGGCCAACTGTCTCGCTCTCTTTATTACACACACTAATCAATAGGGACTGAGGTGATCCAGAGCCCCTCCCCGGCCCCTGCACCACCATGCTTCATCACGGGGGCCACATTAAGACCAGTGGATATGATTGCTTTGGTCCGTGTCACTTTGATTCAGAACTGGGACTGTTTTATTGTCATCCATAACCAGCACAGACAGGAGAGGGTGATATGGTATTTTAATAATGTATTAGTTTTGCAGTGCTATGTCCACAATGCTTCGGCAAAAATATGAAATGTAATAACTTAGTGTTGTGCCTGTGTGTTCCTGTGAGATGCCAGTCTAGAATTGCATGTATTTGAATGCAAATCTCGTTGTGTAACTTTTGATGTAGTCAGATGTTGAATGATTAGATTTTATTTGTTAGGCATGCTACTGTTTATTGATAAGAACAGTGGTAATATGATCATATATGTGACCCTTTGTGTGATCAAAACACTGGAAAGCACATTCAAGTTCAGTTTGATTCAGCTGTGGCACTGGCGCAGGGAAACAAAGGAAAAAAGAAACGATTGTGCTGGAATTTGTCAAAAGCCAATAATCATCCTCGCTCAGAGAGGAGTAGTACGTCAGAGGGAACCAATCAATATCACATTACTTTGAGTAGAGAGTATATACAAGACTCATCAAATTGATTATTTTTGATGCTACAATGGCAGTTTCATTTGCTCTCCAACAAAAACCTTGACAACAACCTCTGTTCAATTACCTGACCTGTGTGGCGCGAAGAGGGAAAAAAACACAAAAAACAAGACAAATGGGTATTTATTTGACTAAAATAACGCCTTGGCCGTAAAGAGAAATGAGGAATGATATGTCATATTTGTGCTCTGGTTAAAAGATGACTTGTTTCATTGGACATTGAAATTTCATGAATATATTTCCAAATGCCTGGAAAAAGAGAATTCATCATTAAGTTTGTGCGGGCCATAATGTCACGTTAGGGATTATTCAATTTCCTAATGTATTGTGCATGTCACTATGGCTAGTGATGCATACCTTCCTGGGTCCCTTGAGAGGGAAGGTGTGGGGAGTACATTACTGGTTGGCAAAGACGGATACCAGAGTTTTGGCCCTCTTAAGACATAAAACTTAAGACATAAAACTAATCCTAACTTTGTTAACTACAACATTTCTTAAACTTAGACTGTCTCCCTAAATATGACTGTTCTTAACCACCACTTTCCCAACTAGGACTTTTCAGTTTGCGAAGAACGGCCGCTGGTTCCTAATGGCTGATGGTCTTCAACACAGAGTCATCTGGAGAAACAAGGCACAGCAGGTCCTTAGATGATTAAAAAGTAATTTTCTTAACTGTCCTCATAGGATTTGTTTAAAAAAATACACACAAAAAATACATTAAATTGCTCCAATCAAGCATAAACGTCTCCTGCTCGTGGTGCAATTTGTACTGCTGTTCACATGGTGTGTGGTTATTTGTCATCGTTTTCCTTTGGCGCTTTTCCCAACTGCCCTGATCAACAATTAATGGTTGCGATTGCTTCTCTGTTACTTATGGCAGATGAGACAGATGCAGGTTTGCAAAAACTGTGGAATGTTAATGAACAAGAAGAAATTATGTGGGAAAGTGAAGGTCACAATGTTGGATATTCTCTAGGTGCTGTATGTGACACAAAGAATATAACACTTCTCTATTGACTTACCTTAGTGTGTTTACTTCTGTTTTCTAATCATTCCCGAATGCACATTGCAAAAATACTACTAAAAGTACTACAAATAGTAGTAGTAGTACTAATAGTAATAGTAGTTTGTAAATAGAGGAGAGGACTGGAGAAGCAGAAATAAAGAAGTATAAAATATGGCATCATTCTAAAATACTACAGTACATGGTCATTATAAAGGGTTAAGTCATCTAACTTTCATGTTTGCACCTTCAATAGAATACATACAGTACTGCAGTGTATAGCCTATTTATAACACACATTAACAAAATAATCCCCAGTGCTCTGCAACATCTCTTATAGTCCCCCACCAAATGACCTTTAGTGCTCTCCCCATCCGAGGACAGAGGGCCCTGGATTCGGATAGAATCAATATTCTATTATGATAGTGCGTTGAGTGTGTGGAGGTTTACTACTTCACCGTAATAGTCTCACTATTTCATCCTCTGGCAGGCAGGCCAAGCATGGCCAGAGGGGCTCAGTCACTGCAGGCTGTTGACTTCCAGCATTAAGGCCTAACACTAACGCTGGCCACTAACACCAGCCTCCAGTCCTATACCATGGGCTACAGCCTCTGTTCCCCAGTCCAAGCAAAGGGAACGTTTACTAGGCAAACGTTTCTAGTGATAGAAATGTAATGAATAGGACTGATGTGATTCGCTATTCTACAATTTAGAAAAGGCAGGTTTTTACTTTGTAGTTGATTTCTATCTGAACGTTCCACAACATTGTGGCCTGCTGTAATGTAATGGTTGTTGATGAGGGGAGGGGCATTGGGGTTATGGCGTGGGCACTGCTGGCAGAAGGGAGTGCTAAATGTAAATGTTAAGTCGTTAGAAGGGAAGGAGGCCTAGGCAGGCTAGGCCTTATAAAAGATTCATTCCATTATGTCCGTCGTCTCAAATAATTAACTAATGTGAGTATTTTACGCAGCCAAACGTTGGTACCTTTTAAAAATTCTGCAGTTTTTAAATGTCATCGAGACCCCTAGTTTTGATGTCTATTTTTAATCTGAAGTGATAAACATCAGGTTAACAGGGCACTGCATAGAAGGGGAAAATGTAATATTGTCTTTCTGATTTCTATTCAATCACACCTATCTCCGAGTCAGAAAATCTACTATCATTCCAGATACCGTTTGAATGAACTTTGCTGTGACATGCCCTCTATATATATTTTCTGTTGTGAAACAAATAGGCAAGGCGGCCAAGTGGTATTTTTTATGCATACTTCTATGAAGGAAATAATCAAATTAAATTAAATCAAATGTTATTTGTCACATGCGCCGAATACAACAGGTGTAGACCTTACAGTGAAATGCTTACTTACAATCTCTTTCCCATCGATGCAGAGTTAAATAAGAAGATAAAAACACAAGAGAAATAAAACACACAAGAATGAAGCTATATACAGGAAGTACCAATACCATATCAATGTGCAGGGATATGAGGTAGTTGAGGTAGGTATGTACAGTTGAAGTCGGAAGCTTACATACACTTAGGTTGGAGTCATTAAAACTTGTTTTTCAACCACTCCACTAATTTCTTGTTAACAAACTATAGTTTTGGCAAGTCGGTTAGGACATCTACTTTGTGCATGACACAAGTCATTTTTCCAACAATTGTTTACAGACAGATTATTTCACTTATAATTCACTGTATCACAATTCCAGTGGGTCAGAAGTTTACATACACTAAGTTGACTGTGCCTTTAAATAGCTTGGAAAATTCCAGAAAATGATGTCATGGCTTTAGAAGCTTCTGATAGGCTAATTGACATCATTTGAGTCAATTGGAGGTGTACCTGTGGATGTATTTCAAGGCCTACCTTCAGACTCAGTGCCTCTTTGCTTGACATCATGGGAAAATCTAAAGAAATCAGCCAAGGCCACAGAAAAAAATTGTAGACCTCCACATCCTTGGGAGCAATTTCCAAACGCCTGAAGGTACCACGTTCATCTGTACAAACAATAGTACGCAAGTATAAACACCATGGGACCACGCAGCCGTCATACCGCTCAGGAAGGAGACGCGTTCTGTCTCCTAGAGATGAACGTACTTTGGTGCGAAAGGTGCAAATCAATCCCAGAACAACAGTAAAGGACCTTGTGAAGATGCTGGAGGAAACAGGTACAAAAGTATCTATATCCACAGTAAAACGAGTCCTATATCGACATAACCTGAAAGGCCTCTCAGCAAGGAAGAAGCCACTGGTTCAAAACGGCCATAAAAAAGCCAGACTACGGTTTGCAACTGCACATGGGGACAAAGATCGTACTTTTTGGAGAAATGTCCTCTGGTCTGATGAAACAAACATTTAACTGTTTGGCCATAATGACCATCATTATGTTTGGAGGAAAAAGGGGGTAATTGCAAGCTGAAGAATACCATCCCAACCGTGAAGCACGGGTGTGGCAGCATCATGCTGTGGGGGTGCTTTGCTGCAGGAGGGACTGGTGCACTTCACAAAATAAATGGCATCATGGCTTAAGGACAACAAAGTCAAGGTATTGGAGTGGCCATCACAAAGCCCTGACCTCAATCCTATAGAACATTTGTGGGAAGAACTGAAAAAGCGTGTGCGAGCAAGGAGGCCTACAAACCTGACTCAGTCAGGAGGAATGGGCCAAAATTCACCCAACTTATTGTGGGAAGCTTGTGGAAGGCTACCCGAAACGTTTGACCCAAGTTAAACAATTTAAAGGCAATTCTACCAAATACTAATTGAGTGTATGTACACTTCTGACCCACTGGGAATGTGATGAAAGAAATAAAAGCTGAAATAAATCATTCTCTCTACTATTATTCTGACATTTCACATTCTTAAAATAAAGTGGTGATCCTAACTGACCTAAGACAGGGAATTTTTACTAGTATTAAATGTCAGGAATTGTGAAAAACTGAGTTTAAATGTATTTGGCCAAGGTGTTAATAAACGTTCAACTTCAACTGCACATGCCATACCAATAATTATCAAGCAGTCCCTCCTTGGGAGGAATGCAGCCCTCTTCAGACTTCCCTCTTAACTCAGAACACTCTACGCTACTTCCACAATGTTATTTATAGCAGATGTAATGCCAAACTTTCTCTGTTTGTTTGAACACGTTTTTTTGCTGTGATTGGTGTTTTTTAGGGAAGTGTCCCTCAGCATTTGTCTTTCTCATCCGTCCCCTCCCTCCTTACTCGCTGATGGAGGCCTGGGTGACTGTAGGTGCACGATGGCTCTACACCCGGCACATTCATCATGATGTAACCGTGAGCAACTGGGATCTAAATTACCTTCATCTGGCATCATTCCAGCACATGCTATAAATGAGGTAATCGTCCTTGACTATAAAATTTGCATTTCCAAGACTTAATTGCTATCATTAAATTTTTTCCGTAATTCTATTAATTTAACAGAATGGGGTATTGGGTTTTATGGTTTATAATTTGCATTAAAACAATGCATTCCTGAATAGAACGGGCTAAAAAACATTCCTAATATAGGAAAAAGAGAGAATAGGGTCTTGTTACTAACTTAGAAAGACGGACGTGGGATACCAAAACAAAAATCTGTCAACTAAGTGAAAGTGGTGTTCTGAATCCGTACAGGCACACAGAAGCACTCTGGGTAAGGGGGGTTGGGAAGGCAATAGGAAAGGAATGGGAACAGGGCTCATCACATTGTTTGGAATAAGTGAAGCTTGTGTCTTAATGGACGTTGGGACGAGCTGGTCCTCTTTTTAACTCCCCTCTCAGCCTTTGTGCATATATGTACATGATGTCAGCTGTGCTTAATACTGTCGTCCCCAAATAGTATGGCGGAAGAATACGGAGGATGACACGGAACAATGGAGCCATCAGCTCCCATTTGTTCCCCTGATGTTGACCTCGGACTAGACGTCTGTGAGGTTTATAAATGCGTGGCCATGTAAGTGCAGACAACATTCTGCAACCCGCTGCACTTCCTACACTTTGCTGACCTTAAAAGTGTGGCCTCAATTCAGAGAGCTGAAAACCATTACACACTAGCCTAGTGTTCTACAAAAAGTGGCAATGCCCTAGTTTATTGTGCAGTTGCTCTCTTCTCTGCACTGTTTTCTATTGTATCTGTGTCATGTTTTTGTTTTTTTACATATTTTCTCAATTTCTTAGATTTAACAGCAAAAATATTTTGAATACTTAGCTTTGTTAAACCGTTAACACATTTCCATGTCATTCAACATGTTCACTCAAGAATTAGCTTTCCCATCAGCTTCACAGATATTGGCCACGACTGTAGACCTACCCAGAATATGCTTGGGAGCGATCATCCATATCAACCGCAGAGTAACATGACCACCGCTGACACAGACCAGGTTGCTTGATCACATGGGGTTTGTGTGGAGTGTTCGGCACGTCGGTGCAGGTAGGGGCTGATACGTTTGCGCGATGCACGGCGTGTTTTGACTGTGTCAGCCAGCATCAGCTCAGGCAGAAGCATGGACGACCATCTCTCCCTTTAGTCTCCATTGCAGTCATGTCAGCAAGACGCATTCTTGGGGTCCTTCAGAGCACTAGTGACAGGGGAAACCTGCCAAGGAGCGACCTGAGATGGCACCGGAATATGTATACCCTCAGACAGACGCTTACAGTACACTAGCTAGGGCATATACCTAGGGGCTGTAGCTAGTACACTAGCTAGGGCCTTTACCTAGGGGCTGTAGCTTAGAGAACTTTTAAAGGGAAGCTTAGATCAAACAGTACAGAGGAGCGTGCTCTTAACACACAGGGTTGAAGAGTGAGAGGAAACCAATTATGTCGCTAAATCACACTATAGTCAGTGCAATCGCCAAATCACCCTTGTGTAGGTTTGTATTCTTAGTCATGATGAGTGGTATACCTGACATGACATCATTAATAATCTCCTTCCCTAAACACGCTAAACTGACAACAACGGAGCCACCCGTCTCCACAGCCGACAGGTACTTATGGGATCGCGTGGTCTGACGACGTTCACTCGACCTCTCAACCACTCATCACGTTCCTGACTTTACCTCAATTTCAGGGTGACTGTGTCTTATTCTGTTTAAGAACATTAGATTGTTCTCAATCGTTTTGCTTTAAAGGGATAGGACGCTAACCTCAAATGCCATAACTCGTTAGGTTAATTGTTTTTAGGACTTAGTTTGAAGTAACTTTGAGTTTATTCACACATGCTATTAAGACTATGCTAAAGTCAGTGCTAATTAAACCCTTTGTTTTGAGCCAATCAATGCTAACGTTAGCTGTTAGATGTAACATTGGCTCTAGTTAAACAAAGAAAGCCTTATCGTAGATGTCAGTCACTGCCCACCCGTAGACCACTTCCAAGGAGTCAATTAACAAGTTTTGAAATTTGGGTGAACTATCCCTTTAAGATGTACCAGTTAGGGACTCCCTCCAATACCACAAGCATGCAAGTGATGGAACCAAACTGTGGACCCACTCCTAGAACTAGCTCCTTCTCCCTCCAGCAGACAGACAGTAGTGATGCGCTTCATTTCCCCTTGTCCCACGACTCCAGCGTTGCCTCTCCGCACACGCTCCACCGCTGTCGTCCATATGTCGAGCGCTGTGAGATGGTCATCCCGTAAACGAGGCCCCCTATGACGTAGACCAGAGCCCATCTGCCTGGAAGATTACTCGCTAGTTTTCTCCCAGCACTCCATCATTGCTCGTAAACGTAGTGAGGAAGTTAGGTTGGAGGACGCCATTGTGATATGTCATTTGGAAATTAACACAAAGAAACTGCGCACTGTTAGCTGCACTGTTATTGGATGAACCAAGTTTTGACCTGTAATGGGGTCTTTATCTGGAATTTTGGATATGGTGTGTATTATAGATTTATCTATTATGTCAACCTCTCTATTGTGGGCTCTTATCAGGGTCTGATGTTAACGTGTTGGAGTGAAAGGGATAGTTGTTTTCTTTTAAATGATACAACAGCGCTGACTTAACTTTTATGTGCTTAACTCAATACTAAACAGAGGCCTGTTCCTGCCGTAGTCCTCACACTGAAATACAGGCCATTTCTTTGACGAAGCACCACACTTTGCATTCATTTGTTGTGCAAATTAACATTTAATAGCTGTATACATTTGAATATGTTCATTCCTGACATGGTGCGAAGCAACTGCATCAAAAACGAGCTGAGGGCAAGAGATGGTTTTGGCTGCAAGCACTTTTGGCCACTCGGAGCGCCATTTATTGTTTACCAAAAACAAAAGGCACCATCCATTTCTCAATATCGTACTCTCTGTAAACAACAAAGCCTGTAATTTGTTTATCACAACAACTCCGCGCTTAATGGCAGCGAGCAACATTTTGCACGCCCCCGGGATACGACATCTCTAAGAGGCTGACGACCAAACGAGGGATGATGAAAGACGATGGAGATCATCTATTTGTCACACTCCCCACATTAAACAGACATATTTGGAGTTATGGAGGCACAGCTGACCGGCATGTTCCGCCAAAACGTGTCATAGAAAGGGAAGGCTGACTGCAGAGCTTCAGCCAAGTCAATGAAATGGGCGGCACGGAAAAAGAGAGTGTTTTGACCATAACTGGCATCCAAATGCTTTGGCTTCGTATCCTGTTCCTGGTTTAAGTCCGACGCCATCTGTTGCACAGACTCTGTTTGTTTGGAGCTGCTTGAGTTTGGTTAGAGAGGAAGTCACTATGCAGTGGAAGAAACAACAACCCTGGGCGAACGTGGACGAGGGTTTTAGAGAAACCAACGTGAAGCGTGCAGAGGCCGGCGACACGATCAACAGGGACATCAACAAGACTTTTGATTCTGTCATCTCGCCCTGAAGATAGGGCTTTGTCAAGTGCGGAGTGGAGATGAGAGAAGAGAGGAGAAGGGTGGGAAACCTGTTTGGGTGGAGGCTGGAGGTTGTGTTTGTGCTGGTGTTGATAATCTGCCATCCCTCAGGTGTGACAGAGCTGACACCACTGTCAGACCGACCGCTTAGCACCTGGAGGTCAGGCAAGGGATAGGGCCAACCGTCCCCTCTGTTCCCCTCTCTCTGCCCCAGATCAGGTGCCCACCGTGGGGTGATTCTGCTCAGTGTTGGGGGGTAGGATGGAGAGTAGTAGATCTATAGAGTAGGTGTTGGGGCATCTCACAGGGCCCCTCTCTGATTGAGTCTGATGCGTGCTGATTGGCGGCGATGCTGTGCTTGTCAGCAGCGAGGCGGTGTCAGGTGAAATTAGCCGCCGCCGATGGAGGGCCCAGGGAGGATTTCATTAGGCCAGCTCGGCGCAGAGGCAGAATGACAGGGCATTCACACTTCACACACACCACCCCCTCCAACCCCTCTACCCCTCTGTCCCTGTCTGAACCCGCAGCTCAAATTAACCACGCATCTACCCAGCCACCCACAAACCCATCCCCCCTTCCCTTTATCCCTCTGTCCGTCAGCCATGCACACCCCCCCCATCTCCCCCTCCCCCACATCCCCCCATCTCCCTCTGCAGATGTGTGACGCTCCAGGGACACATGTTCACATACACGCCAGGGCCACCATCTCCGTTAGACAATTAAAGTCAGATTTGCCCCAGAGCAGCAGTAGCAATGATGATGCTGGTGGTGGTGGTAGTAGTGGTGGTGGTGGTGGTGGTGGTGGTGGTGGTAGTGATGGTGATGGTGGCGGTGGTGTTGGTAGTGATTGTGGTAGTGATGGTGGTGGTGGTAGTAGTGGCGGTGGTGGTAATGATGGTGGTAGTAGTGGTGGTAGTGATGGTGGAAGTAGTGGCGGTGGTGGTAGTAGTGGTGGTAGTGATGGTGGTGGTAGTGATGGTGGTAGTAGTGGTGGTGGTAGTGATGGTGGTAGTAGTGGCAGTGGTGGTAGTGATGGTGGTAGTAGTGGTGGTAGTGATGGTAGTGGTAGTGATGGTGGTAGTAGTGGTGGTGGTGGTAGTGATGCTGGTAGTAGTGGTGGTAGTGATGGTGGTGGTAATGATGGTGGTAGTAGTGGTAGTGGTGGTAGTGATGGTGGTAGTAGTGGTAGTGGTGGTAGTGGTTGTAGCGGTGTTGTCATTTGGCCTTGACATAGGATGCAGATAGAGCAGCTCCTGAGTGACATAATTGGCTAATACACATGCCCTGGAATGACTGGCGGGATCAACCGACAGGTCAGGAAGCGGTGAGGCCCTGGTTGGTTTCTCTCTAGCATTGTTTCCCAGGCGTTCCCCAGTGGGGCTATGTTAAACAGCAGGAGTGTGAAATGCACCGCCGCCGCTCTAAGGAGTGTGTTCATGTGTGCGTACCTGTGTGTGCGTATGTGCCCACTCTTGTCTGTGTGTGCATGCATGTGTGTGTGTGTGTTCATACGAGCGTGTGTGTGTGGTTTCTCGCCCCTCTAATTCCAGTCCCACAGGTAGTGTAGGTAGCCGGCGGAGGAAGGCAGGTTTCACTGCTCAGCACATAATATGCTCGGGGACTGTGTATTAACACTATTTGCATTAGGAGAGCCTGTTGTCCCCAGCTGGGTGCAGCGCTCCGCTCACACTACCTGTGAGTTTGGCATAATCCCAGATTTGCTCTGGCAGGTGAGAAACTGTTTTCAATGGCAGCCACAGTAACCTTACCCCCCTCCATCCTGTCAGTGTGTGTGAATTCCCTTGTGCTCACCTCTCACTTACTCAGCAACACAAGCCAAAAGGATTGTTTTCTTTCTTTCTCTTCACATTTCATTGACAAATCGTTTGATGAAATGCCTTGACTCATTGGTATGTCACTCAACTTTTTCAGTCAGCCCTGACTTTTGAAATCCAAAACTATTATGAGTCCCCCCAAAAAAATGTACACACAAGTACAATAAGCGTTACGCTATACTTTATTCATCATCATTACTAATAGGGGATTATGACAGCAGGGTGTGTGTGTGTGTGTGTGTGTGTGTGTGTGTGTGTGTGTGTGTGTGTGTGTGTGTGTGTGTGTGTGTGTGTGTGACTATACACAAGCATGGTCGAGTGAAGGCTTTAACTCGCTTGAGTCCATTCACTCCCCTGAGATCTTCCCTAATCCCCTGTGTCCTGTTTTAGGACCATAAGGCTATATACATGTAGCTAGATACACTGTAGCGGCTGATTAGCGACATTACTTACGAGCAAAGGAACACTATTTCACGCACATCTCCGCCCGGCTAAATGAGGCCTTTCAAATCAAACCTCAGCTTTTAATAGCTGTTACTAATATTACAGGTCATAAATGATGGCTCTTCCGACTCTGCTTTGGCTGATCACACACGGATTATCTCTGTTATTTACGGTTGTATATCACTTTGGCATAAACACGTATTTATGGAAATGCGATCACTATTCTCTACGGTAATGCACTTTATAATGATTTATGCTGCAATGATTCATCAACAAACACACTGCACGCATCCAGCAATGTGTTTTTGACTAGTTTTTTTTTCTTCCTGCAGAGTAGCGTTTTTATTCTTGATGGGGGAATTTTACTTGTAAATTGGTGTTATTCTGTATACTCACATACATCATTGGAAGCCAAACTAACCCACTGTTTGAAATGCAACTGCAGCTTGTCACATGATGGCTCCACATGTACGAATCAATTAAATTCTGCAGTAAATAATCTGACGCATGTCTAATTACTCGCAATCCTGGCCTTGCCAGGGAAACTGAGCGAACACACACACACACACACACACGCATACACACACGCATAGTCTCAGGTATTCAACATATTGGCCAATTAAAAAAAGGGATTACAATGTTGACTGTGTGTGTGTGTGTGTGTGTGTGTGTGTGTGTGTGTGTGTGTGTGTGTGTGTGTCTGTGGGCACCACTACCGCACGCGCAGCCCTCACATTGCCCTCAGCAACTCAGTAAGGACTCCCGATAAGGAGAATTAGTCAAAACTTGGGAGCTGCCAGTCAGCGGCAATTAAACTTTAATCTTGGGCTGAAACAGGCACAAATAAATTAAACCCTTGTGAGAGGCAATGTGTGTTCCCCTGATAATGTGGGATTGAAGTTGTCTCTGAGGCTGTTGAGCAGCCTCTACCATGGCACTGGTGCAGACTGAGGGAGCAGAGACTGGGGACAGGGGGAACTGAAACTCACAAAAGTTAGGTGTCTGGCTCACACACAAACTCACACGCACACACACACAGCTTTAGCTAATACCCAATGCGCTGGGTATATTTTAATAATGCCAGCCAGGAGCATGCAATTGACCTGTGCAGGTCCAGCACTTGGAGCTTGGCTTCTTTCAGGCTTTTAGATGATGTGCATAAGAAGAGTGCTCTGATTGTAAATGTATTCCACAATCGTGGGGTTGTATCATATTGGACCTTACAGTGTGGGGGAATTTGATAACCAAACCGAGCATGACGCTCCCACTACAAATGGAAATTATATTTGGAATTATGCTCTAGCCAACTACAATAGACCGAATCTAGCCATCAGCCAGAGGAGACACTTTAAATGCTGTGATATTCCAACGTGTGGTTGTCCGCGACGCGCACTGAGGAGAAGGGATATTTCATTCATATTTTTAATGAATTAATACTCTTATCTCCTTCCCCCTGCCCAACCTGTAGACTGGTGTTTAATTTCAAAGTAATTTTCTTCATATATGAGCATGGCGTTTATGTATTAATGTCAAGGCCCACGTCTGTGAATGACATGATTTATTCCAGAATGGCGGCGGCCACTTGCATTCAATCTCACCACAAAAAGCCCCAGAGAAACAGAGAAGAGAAGCAATAATATGAGCAATATTAACAGTAATAATGGAAATAATTGCGACGAAAACAATGGCGACAATAGTAATCAAACATAGGGAAATACCTCAGTGTTTGACCGAATCATACACAATTATCATGCATGTGTATATAATATAATTAATTCTATGTCTGTGCCTCCTAGCCTGCGGCAATCAGTATAGAATCAGTTTTGCATGTATAATAGATCAGAGAGTAGGCTATTCATGAATAATCCAGAGGCTGGAGTGTGTACCAGTGACTGTGGATGTTTGTCTTTGGACAGAATCAAAGTGAACATGTAATATTGTGATAATCCATATTTGATGAATTCAAGGCTGACTTGCCTTAGCTAAGTTCTGCTAATTTCAAGACATGGGCTTGCCTCGGTAATTGAGTTTCCAATAACATTGTGATTATTCCACCCTACATGATAATTGAATCCAGGGTATTTTTTTCTTAACATTGCAATATTGTAGATGTGTGATTATTATGCATTTGCATGTAGATTTCAGTGCCTCTCTGGAACTCATCACTTTCCTCTTAACTTAATTTACTATATTATTATAGCATACATTTGGCTCATAACAAATGACGGAAAGCTCTCTAGTTATGAGAACAGAGTAAATTATTTTAAAAGTTATTTTTTATACCAATTTCCTCAGTCTCTGTCTTTCGGTACTGCAGAGTCCCAAAAATGCTTAAAATTCTATCCAACCTTAACTTGTTTATCATTCTCATTATACGTTCAAAAGTGAATATTTTTACTGTTGAACTCATCAAATTCAGATTTGATGCCGACACATTCACATTTTTTGTTTGATCCTGCCTAAGAAATGCTATCAAACTTAGATATCCTGGCCCCAATTCTCACCAGTTGCATAATGCAGGGAGTGGTGCGATTGTGAATGTAATTTTCATTAGACTGATAGGCTCCCTACAGCCTGCCTGTACAGAGACATACAGACAGGGGGTACAACGCAGGGCTGGCTCCTAAATATGGGAGTACCACTGCTCTTTTCATGCACAGAATGCATCCAGAATGCATGAAACTCCCTTCTCTCTCGCCCATGCTTTAGGAATGAACCAGGACTTGGCTTCTCTCTTCCTCTAGTGAAAAAAATATTTTTTGACAATAGCACAAGAACAGAGCCAGACGTAACGACGCAACAGATCCCTGACGAGCCCCCAGAAGTGGGGAATTATTTACCACCGCCTGCGTACATCTGACGACTGCTGCCTTCGCATCACGGTGGAAACCAAGCAGCCATTGCCTTTTGTCTGTTCATCAGCTCAACCCTGCTAGAATAGTGATCAGTGGGTGGTTTAGTGGCTGGGTAGCGTTAGCTCTGACACTCTGAGCTGTCCTCGCTGTCACATTGAAGATGACTGGTCGACTAGTCGACATTTTGAGCCACTGGGCAAGGGGGCTATGAATGGAGCGGGGGAGAGAGAGAGAGAGAGAGAGCCTTGTCGTCATTGTCGTAGCCACAGGGCCCAGTGTGGATGGCACCAGCCAAAACATTATACTGGGAGTTTAGGCTTCTTGTTTTGCATAAATGTTGAATCACTCTAGCATGTTTTTATTGTGGCCCACCATCACTGCTGCTAATATTGATTTAATTCTCTACTTATGTTGAAATAGCCTCACAGGACGTTATTTGAAATACATTATGAATATGAATACAACTCAGCTAAATGAAACTACATTGATTGATGGATTGATTGCCTTGTTCGCATAGCATCTTGGGACAGTGGCTGTGAAGCATATTTCTGTACATGGGAAAAGAGAGCAAGTGAGAAACGGATCAAAAAAAAAGGTTGCAACAACTTTTAACAAAACAGCTCATGCGAACAGGGCCCTCGGCTTCATTTGCATACGCTGACATTTGGCGAAAAATATTTCAATGTTAGACTGATGTGTAATGAAACGCTGCCACCAGCCAGTCAAGGAATAATGTTACCATAAAGGTAACATGTCCAGATTCTCTCCCAGAGAGGGATGTTGGAGGGGAGAAACGGCCCATTTCTATCCCTTCCTCCTTCACATTACGACAGTACAAAAGGATATTTTTCTTTCCTTTCGCTCCATCCGTCTTGCCCAATACTGATTTAGTATATTTCTCCACTCCCTTTATAGGCTAATTGCGTGCAGTGCTGGTGAATTTGTTAGTGGTGACACCTCGGCAACCCATTGGGAATGCATCTCATTACGGGGCCAATGTCCAGGAACATCAGATATTATTAGCTGTCATTAATCTGCCTTATATAGAGGAAGAGAGAGGAGGGGGAGAAGGGTAACAGAGGACACAAAGAGACTAGTATGATGGCTGGTATAGACTGGTGCGTTGAGGTCAGAGGTCACTGGAAATGTCAAAGGGGGAGCCCAGGTGGGCTACAAGACACGATAATATCAAAGATTATGTCATTTTGTTTTTTCATTAAGATTTGGTATGAGTTAAACGGTATCTTGTTAAACACATTTTCATTGTGTTGTGAAGGGTTATGTGTTATGGAGGCTCAAAGTTGAGTAATAAAAAGGTTGAATAAAACATGAAAGGGATAGATACTGTATTTACATTATTTAAACGCTTGCTTGATGTAATTCAACCTTTTAGCATAGATATTTGGAATAACATGAGATGTTTTCCTGTTTATTTTCTCTCTTCAGTGACAACAACAATACATTTACTTTTGACGAAAGGTCCTAAGCTGGTTGAATTACATTTTAGTAAATAAATACATTCTAAGATTTGTTTTTGTCATATCGCTATAGCGCCTTTTTGTTTCCAAATCCGATTTAAATAAAATCAATATGACAGCCCTAAACTAGATTCCCAGTCAGAATTCATTTTCTTTTGCTGTGGACTCTGATTCTGGTCCAAAACGGTGTTTTTTTCTACGTACATTTAATTTGATACAGCATCTTTGGATGTTTTTCCTGCGCAACCACGCCTGAAGATGCTATATGCATACTAGATAGGATTACACCTTCTAAGCAGATTTTGTTGGAGAAGGGGTTAAAACAGATCCCCTTCCCTTAGTGAAAAACAAACATGGCCATCATTTGAAGGAGGCACAGGAAGAACCAACCTAGTTCTCATTAGGGCTTTTCGGTGCCCCGCTTTTGTGGAAGCAACACGCAACCTCCCGCCGCTTCACCCTGCTCTTTGAGCGAGGCGGAGTATATGGCCCTAATGACTAAAAGTTCCTCTATAAAAAGTATACAGCGCAGCTCCCTGCAAATTGAGTTTCCTCTTTGTGCCAATTGAGTGTGGTTTATGTAAGCTGCGGGGAGTTCCTTTGAACCTCTCATTCCAAAAGCCTCCGAAATCCGGGGTCACCCCCGGCCCCCTCTCTGCCGGTAAAGATGGAGGAAGAGGAGGCCGCCTGTCGCAGACGCCAAAATTCATGCCACATTGTGCAAAACAGCACCGTTGTACCGAGGGGGGAGAGGGAGAGAAAAAAAACTAGACATATCTCAAAATGAGTTTAAAGGCTATGAGGCAGGTGTTTCTCCTCCCTTTATTGGTAATAAATGAGTTTGTAAATTAGATTTTATTAGATCAAACTTTCAAACTCTGTTTACATTAAAGCCATTAGGCGGGCAGGACTTTCGCTATTTAAAGTGGCATCTTTATAGGGCCCCGATCAGGTTTCCTTTATTTCTTTACTGTAGGATTTGATAAGCCCTTAAACATTACTAGCTTACCCAAATGAAAGTTAGGTACATGATACTTGTGTGTCTCTAGGTACACATGTGGATATATTTAATAAACCATGTTTGTCTTTCGCCGAATTAGTTACCAATTATTTATCTGGATCAATGAAAGTTGAGTAAACATGATTTAAAAACTAGGGAAACGAAACCTCCAAAGATGCAACAGACATGACGCCAGTTAACATCAAGCAATGACCTGGTATAAAAACCATTGCATTAAGTTGAAACAAATAATAACAATATAACAACAAAATCGTTGCAATAACTTTTTGCTTGCAGAATGTCTGCAGTGGAGGTGAATTCTTTAGTCGTCCATCCCTTCCTTAGCCTATGTCCGTGCCAACAGAGAGAGTGTGTTGGCGGGTTCCCATCCCCATGCAATAGGGCCGGGATGCCCAACTCCTCCAGTGAATAGGATTGTTTTCAATGTCAGAGGCATGAAAGCGGGGCTCATTCTGCAGTAATCAAAGCCCCCAAAAGGGTCGCTCTATAAATCCCAACACTTCTCCCCCACCCCAACACTCCAACCCCTCTCTACACTGCCATAAATCTAATGCGCTTTCATGATCTATGCAAGCCGAGTACATAAAACGTGTTCGCGGATTTGCATACAAACATACTTATTCTAAATCCCCCTCAGAAGTTGTAAATGATTGTCTTTTCCTGAAATACATCTCAACAAATTGTATTTGGGCATGTTTATGAATCCTATTACGGCATGGGTTTTATCATATTTTGTGGACAGCGATGGCTTCCCCATCGTAGCTGTTAAGAAGCACAGGGCCCAGGGCGATAGATATTGTCATTTGTTTCAAGATGGGTTGCGGATTTCTCGACGGCGCTCGACGACAGGTCCACACTGGCAAGATGGATCCTCGTAAGTCTCCATGAGAAGTAATTCTATAACCACTGTCATGGGCAAAGAGGGCTACACTGAGGCTCATTTTAGCATTGTTTCATTCCGCGCATTTGCATGCATTCATTGAAACAGTGCTTGTTAAGTTTCCACAAAATACCTATATTGGAAGTAACAACAGAAGGAATTCCGCTTTGTTTTTTAGTCTTTGAAAATTCCATATTTGTATAACCCAGCCTAATGAGTGACAGTAGAATGTTGCAAAATAATGCCTCAAATACTATTTATCTTCCAAGACTATCAATTGTCAGGAGCTGCTTTACAGTGAGGTGAAAGTACTCATGGGTACGAGGAAGTAGGAAGTGGTCCTCCTGACTGAGTTACCCACCCCTCACCTGGCGCCGGGCCAGCTGTGGCCCCACGTGCCCCCCTCAGACTCCGCCATTAATTGGAGGGACAAGCTGGTGAGTGCGGGGGTCATAAACATTTCAAGAGTTATAAAACTTTCATTAAGTTCTCACGATATCGCGCCAGCGGATGACCTTCCCTGATCTCTGCTCTTTTTTTGTTGTGTTCTGGTAGAGGGGCTGAAGAGGGGAGCGGGCTTAGACCCACAGCCCAGGATTCAGGGAACAAGCGTCTGCTTTGTGGCAAGGAGGCTTTTTCAGAACTGTCTGGGCCTCTTGACTCCTCCTAAGCCAGAGATCAGAGCTTAGAGAGTGGCAAAACAAAGGAACCACTTTAATGAGATTGTAAAACAGAGCAAAGACGAGGGAGGAGGGAGAAGGGAGGAGGGAGGAGGGGGGTGGGGATGGATGCACTGAAAACAGCCAGGCTAGACTCTGGTCCATTTCAAAAGGTCTTTTCAGGATTCGCTCTAAGCCTCCTCGATATGAGCAAAAAGAAAATAAATCAAAGGGCTGCCATTTCTCCAATAGATTGAGGACATGAGGAAAGATGTGAAGTGGGTTGGGTCTGCTTTTGTCCACACACAAAGGCCATAGAGGCACATTCCCCAAATGTGTTCCACATAGTTCACATTCCTTGAAGGCTCCGCTATTTATTGTCAAATTAAAAAGTTTGAAGTTTCCGTTATGAGGATGAAATTAAAATGATTGGCATTACCATTGTAATTGTTACA
Source organism: Coregonus clupeaformis (assembly GCF_020615455.1). NCBI lineage: Eukaryota > Metazoa > Chordata > Actinopteri > Salmoniformes > Salmonidae > Coregonus > Coregonus clupeaformis. The sequence goes on along the minus strand of NC_059198.1, from coordinate 39,485,007 downwards.
AATTACTTGGTTTTGATAGGTAGCTTTTTAAATAATCACTCTTAATTATTGTGCTTGATTGAAAACAAATAAATTAATGGAAAAATAAATCAATGAAACATTTAAAAGACCAAAAACATTATACTCTTTGAATGGACTTGAAGTCTCTGATGATTTAATCTCAAGATGAAATGGACAACAAGAGGAGGAAATAGGCCTGCTCTCCCCTACGTGGCCCATATAGTGATCTTGACTAAATAAACCACCCAATTATCATATTCGTTAGGCGTGATTGCTTGGTATTTACTATAGCCCAGTCATAAATAAAATTGTCAAACAGCACAAAGAGGAACAACATTCTCATTCATGTCCTAGCCTTTGGGGTCCTTTTGGACTGCCAGTGTTTATCGTGATACAGCAGTCACGTATCGCCTTTCCCGAAGATCTCGGTGCAATTGCTAGTGTTGGACCCCTCCCCAATCCCCATTAAAGGAGGGAGGGAGGAATAAAAACAACTCAAAGTTTTGGCTGATAACCATCAGGGCCCTAACCCCATTATCAAGCCCCTCTCCCTTAGCCAGTGTGCCAGGAGTCACACCCTGGTCCCAAGTAGCCCTGGGCTGTTGACCTGATGGAACCACCGGCATTCTAATTCAGATGAATTGCTCCCCTTAACGCTAGGAAGTGTCCAGCTTGACCTCTCCCTGCCCTGGCTGCCCCAATACCCCTCCTATTAAATGTGGAGGAGCCCTGTGCCTAACCCTGTGTCCTAACAGCCCTTTCAGCCAGAGACATCTTTTAGAATAATGGGTGAAGAATAGAGCCGGGCTTAATGGTGTTGTTTTAATGACACCACCTTTTTTGTTTTTCATTGAAACAGAGAGAGAGAGAGAGAGAGAGAGAACCGCCAACCACAGCACCACAGTATAGTAAAACCATGGCAAATGTACCCCATTTTAATGTTATAGGACACAGTTAAGTTCCTTCCGTGGCCCGGGCGTCTGTAATGGGTGTCTGCTGCCAGTGCCATACACAGCTGTTTCTTTTATGTTCTTTAATTTGCTTCAAGGAGAAAATAAAGTGTGTGTCTTTAGGACCAAGGACTTGAGACCAAATGAGACCCAAATACCAAAAGGACCTTCATAGGTGCACTGTAGTTAACCATTGTAATTAACAAGAACACAAGTAATCAGCGAGGCAAGTATGTCATTAAATGGCATCCCCGATGATTAATTTGCAGCTCGTAACGGCGAAATGAACCTCTCTCCGTGTCCTTAATGACCCTGGTTAATCTTTTAAAGAAACAGAGGCGAAGAGTGCCAGGGTATCAGCCTCTGACATCTATAGCACCCGTCACACTTACATAATCTCAAACAAAACATGTCCAGAGTAGAAGCATCCATAGTAGTGAATTGATATTTGGAGGGCCACCGAGAGCAGTTGAATACATTTTTTAGTAAAAAAAAAAAAAAACTTTTCAGGGTTAAAATAAAGTGTCTGAGTACCCTTTCGATATTAAAAGAGAGTGGTTAAGTACACGTCAATCTGCAGAGGATCTGTCCACGTCACACTGGAATAAATCCCTTTTAAGAGTCATGCTTACAAAAGAAGTAGCACATGGCTACTTAGAATCTGACACCGTGTACTTTAAAGTGAAGGTAGAATAGGAGATTAGTTGGGGAGAAGGGAGAAGGGAGCCCTATTATATGGCCTGTTGCATAATTTAATTCCCCTGTTAATTTATTATTCAGTGGAATACATATTTGTCTTGGTAATTTTATATCTGAAACCGCGATAATGCGGAATTAACCATTTGAATTAATAATGTGAATTAAGTCTGATATAGCCCAGGCGTCCAGCTGCATTGGTCTGGTTAACACCAGAAGTGTCGAGCATATGCTTGTTGAAGGAGGGCGGAGGGAGGTTGGGTGGGCAAGTCTCTGTGGAGTTGAACCCTAACAATGAAACACAATATCCCCTCCTTCAGACGCGTGCAATGACTTAAACACTCCATTGTATGAAATATGAATGAGGTGCCATTGTCCGGCCCCAGTGTGCATGGGGAGACAGTGTTGTCGATTAGCCACATGATTAAGCAGATGACACGGTGAGGTCCGCTGAAGGTAAATAAATGCGGCCTTCTGTCCTCCCCAGGGCCTCCGCCCCGGCCGCCCAGGCCCCACAACTAAGTTAGCCCTGTTAGAGCCAATTGAGTGAAAAAGTGATCATGTGTGCCCGTGAAAACAGCTGAGTGAAGGGGGGAGGGAAAAAAGAGGGAGGGGGTGGGAGGCGAGTGGGGGAGTTTGATTAAAAAGGATGAATAATGTAGTCATGGTCCATGTCAGGTGTTTATTGTCACATTTCTGGATTTGCATGTGAAAAAGAGGCGCTAGCCTGTCCCTCACTAGGCTCTCTCTCACTCTGGGATGTGATTGGCTGTCGGGCGACTGTGCAACACTGTCGCGAGTCCCCAGTGAGGAGTGCATGACCTCAGCCTATGGCTCCTCAGAATGGGCCCAATGTGTCAAACGGTTATTATTGGCAGACGCACCAAAGAAAACAAATAGAGGCAGAATGGATTCTAATGAAAGGAATAGGTCAATTTTAATCAATTCTAATCATTAATCATTGTTATCAATTTCTACAGCGCAAAGGACTCAACGACAATCATTTAACTCTCCCATCTCAATAGATACAGTGGCTTGCGAAAGTATTCACCCCCCTTGGCATTTTTCCTAATTTGTTGCCTTACAACGTGGAATTAAAATAGATTTTTGGGGGGGTTTGTATCATTTGATTTACACAACATGTCTACCACTTAGAAGATGAAAAATATTATTTATTGTGAAACAAACAAGAAATAAGACAAAAAAAACAGAAAACTTGAGTGTGCATAACTATTCACCCCCTCAAAGTCAATACTTTGTAGCCACCTTTTGCAGCAATTACAGCTGCAAGTCTCTTACAGTGAGGGAAAAAAGTATTTGATCTCTGCTGATTTTGTACGTTTGCCCACTGACAAAGACATGATCAGTCTATCATTTCAATGGTAGGTTTATTTGAACAGTGAGAGACAGAATAACAACAAAAAAATCCAGAAAAACGCATATCAAAAATCGATTTGCATTTAATGAGGGAAATAAGTATTTGACCCCTCTGCAAAACATGACTTAGTACTTGGTCATATTCCAAGTCATTAAGGTTTCGAGCCTGACGTTTGGCAACTCGAACCTTCAGCTCCCTCCACAGATTTTCTATGGGATTAAGGTCTGGAGACTGGCTAGGCCACTCCAGGACCTTAATGTGCTTCTTCTTGAGCCACTCCTTTGTTGCCTTGGCCTTGTGTTTTGGGTCATTGTCATGCTGGAATACCCATCCACGACCCATTTTCAATGCCCTGGCTGAGGGAAGGAGGTTTTCACCCAAGATTTGATGGTACATGGCCCCGTCCATCGTCCCTTTGATGCGGTGAAGTTGTCCTGTCCCCTTAGCAGAAAAACACTCCCAAAGCATAATGTTTCCACCTCCATGTTTGATGGTGGGGATGGTGTTCTTGGAGTCATAGGCAGCATTCCTCCTACTCCTCCAAACACGGCGAGTTGAGTTGATGCCAAAGAGCTCGATTTTGGTCTCATCTGACCACAACACTTTCAACCAGTTCTCCTCTGAATCATTCAGATGTTCATTGGCAAACTTCAGACGGGCCTGTATATGTGCTTTCTTGAGCAGGGGGACCTTGCGGGCGCTGCAGGATTTCAGTCCTTCACGGCGTAGTGTGTTACCAATTGGTCCCAGCTGCCTTGAGATCATTGACAAGATCCTCCCGTGTAGTTCTGGGCTGATTCCTCACCGTTCTCATGATCATTGCAACGCCACGAGGTGATATCTTGCATGGAGCCCCAGGCCGAGGGAGACTGACAGTTCTTTTGTGTTTCTTCCATTTGCGAATAATCGCACCAACTGTTGTCACCTTCTCACCAAGCTGCTTGGCGATGGTCTTGTAGCCCATTCCAGCCTTGTGTAGGTCTACAATCTTGTCCCTGACATCCTTGGAGAGCTCTTTGGTCTTGGCCATGGTGGAGAGTTTGGAATCTGATTGATTGATTGCTTCTGTGGACAGGTGTCTTTTATACAGGTAACAAGCTGAGATTAGGAGCACTCCCTTTAAGAGTGTGCTCCTAATCTCAGCCTGTTACCTGTATAAAAGACACCTGGGAGCCAGAAATCTTTCTGATTGAGAGGGGGTCAAATACTTATTTCCCTCATTAAAATGCAAATCGATTTATAACATTTTTGACATGCGTTTTTCTGGATTTTTGTTGTTGTTATTCTGTCTCTCACTGTTCAAATAAACCTACCATTAAAATTATAGACTGATCATTTCTTTGTCAGTGGGCAAACGTACAAAATCAGCAGGGGATCAAATACTTTTTTCCCTCACTGTACATTTTACATTTTAGTTATTTAGTAGACGCTCTTATCCAGAGCGACTTACAGTTAGTGAGTGCATAAATTTTCATACTGGCCCCCCGTGGGAAACGAACCCACAACCCTGGCGTTGCAAGCGCCATGCTCTACCAACTGAGCTACAGGGGTATGTCTCTATAAGCTTGGCACATCTAGCCACTGGGATTTTGGCCCATTCTTCAAGGAAAAACTGCTCCAGCTCCTTCAAGTTGGATGGGTTCCGATGGTGTACAGCAATCTTTAAGTCATACCACAGATTCTCAATTGGATTGAGGTCTGGGCTATGACTAGGCCATTCCAAGACATTTAAATGTTTCCCCTTAAACCACTCAAGTGTTGCTTTAGCAGTATACTTAGGGTCATTGTCCTGCTGGAAGGTGAACCTCCGTCCCAAATCTCTGGAAGACTGAAACAGGTTTCCCTCAAGAATTTCCCAGTATTTAGCGGCATCATTCCTTCAATTCTGACCAGTTTCCCAGTCCCTGCCGATGAAAAACATCCCCACAGCATGATGCTGCCACCACCATGCTTCACTATGGCGATGGTGTTCTCGGGGTGATGAGAGGTGTTGGGTTTGCGCCAGACATAGCGTTTTCCTTGATGGCCAAAAAGCTCAATTTTAGTCTAATTTGACCAGAGTACCTTCTTCCATATGAAGTACCTTCTTCCATATGTCTCCCACATGCCTTTTGGCGAACACCAAACGTGTTGGGTTATTTATTTCTTTAAGCAATGGATTTTTTCTGTCCAGTCTTCTGTAAAGCCCAGCTCTGTGGAGTGTACGGCTTAAAGTGGTCCTATGGACAGATACTCCAATCTCCGCTGTGGAGCTTTGCAGCTCCTTCAGGGTGATCTTTGGTCTCTTTGTTGCCTCTCTGATTAATGCCCTCCTTACCTGGTCCGTGAGTTTTGGTGGGCGGCCCTCTCTTGGCATGTTTGTTGTGGTGCCATATTCTT